>NC_143041.1:12822446-13057446 GCF_057628025.1 Oncorhynchus mykiss
CAGGAAAGATCAACATGTATATTATTAATGTTAGCTCTCCGTGTTCATTGAAGGGCTAGCCGTGCTGCCCACAAGACTGGACAGTAGTCCAAGTGCAACAAAACTAGGGCTTGTAGGACCTGCCTTGTTGATAGAATTGTTAAGAAGGCAGAGCCGCGCTTTATTATGGACAGACCTCTCCCAAACTTAGCTACTGTTGCATAAATATGTTTTGACCATGACAGTTTATAATCCAGGGTTACTTCAAGCAGTTTAGACTCCTCAACTTGTGCAATTTACACATTATTCATCACAAGATTTAGTTGAAATTCAGGGTTTAGTGAATGATTTGTCTCAAATACAATTATTTTAGTTTTAGACATTTTTAGGACTCATTTATTTATTGCCACCCATTCTGAAAGCGGCTGCAGCTCTTTGTTAAGTGTTGTAGTGATTTTACCTGCTGTGGTAGCTGATGTGTGTTTAGTGTTGAGTCATCAGCATACATAGACAGCTGCCCTGGGGAATGCCTGACTCTACCTGGATTATGTTGGAGAGGCTTCCATTAAAGAACACCCTCTGTGCTCTGTTAGACAGGTACACCAAATGACCAAAAGTATGTGGACAACTGTTTGTCAAACATCTTGTTCCAAAATCATGGGCATTAATATGGAGTTGGTTCCCATAACAGCCTCCACTCTTCTGGGAAGGCTTTCCACTAGATGTTGGAACATTGCTGTGGTGGCTTTCTTCCATTCTGCCACAAAAGCATTAGTGAGGTCGGGCACTAATGTTGGGTGATTAGGCCTGACCCGCAGTCAGAGTTCCAATTCATCCCAAAGGTGTTCGATGGGGTTGAGGTCAGGGCTCTGTGCAGGCCAGTCAAGTTCTTCCACACCAATCTCGACTAAACATTTCTGTATGGACCTCACTTTGTGCACAGGAGTATTGTCATGCTGAAACAGGAAAGGTCCTTCCCCTAACCGTTGCCCAAAAGTTGGAAGCACAGAATCATCTAGAATGTCATTATATGATTTCCCTTCACTGGAACTACCTAGCCTGAACCATGAAAAACAGCCCCAGATCATTATTCCTCCTCCAGCAAACTTTCCAGTTGTCTCTATATATTCTGGCAGGTAGCGTTTTCCTGGCTTTCGCCAAACCCAGATTCGTCCATCTGTCAGATGGTGAAGAGTGATTCATCACTCCAGAGAACACGAGTCCAATGGCGATGAGCTTTACACCACTCCAGCCGATGCTTGGCATTGCGCGTGGTGATTTAAGGCTTGTGTGTGGCTGCTCAGCCATGGAAACCCATTTCATGAAGCTCCTGACGAACAGTTCTTGTACTGACGTTGCTTCCAGAGGAATTCGGTAGAGTGTTGCAACAGAGGACAGACGATTTTTATGTGCTACGCACTTCGGCACTCTGCGATCCTGTTCTGTGAGCTTGTGTGCTCGATTTTATACACCTGTCTGTAACATCTGCAACCAACTCACACCCTCAATCATGCAGATTCCCTGAACGCGGCTAACTTTCCAGCCCACTTTCCAGCTCACACTCTCAAACACCGAGATCCCCTGAACGCAGGTCACTCTCCAGATACCAATCACCTGTTCACACACCTGTATGTCTTTATCACACACTATTTAGTTCAGTTCTTTGCACCCAATCACTGTGAGGTATTGTTTGTTTTCTGACACGTCTTTTGGAGCGTTGTTTTATCCCGTGATTTACTGTTCACTAACGACGCATTTTGCCTATTCCCTGCCTGTACTTTAGCCTATTGGATTTCCTGTTATCTACATATTGTCTGATCTCTAGGACTATGTTACTAGCCTTTTCCCTGCCTGTACTGTTCCCTTTTGGACCCCCTGTGTATGACCTTCTGCCTGCCCCTGGACCCAGCTACCTGCCTCCTCCTGTGGTCCTTTGCAATAAACACCTACTGGGCCCTGTGCTTGAAACCAGCTCTCTGTCTCCCCTCGTGTTCATTACACTGACAGCAACTGAAATAGCAGAATGCACTAATTTGAAGGGTTGTCCACATACCTTTGTGTATATATAGTGTAACTCTCTATCCACAATATAGCAGGGGATGTAAAGCCACAACACATACATTTGTCCAGCAGCAGACTATAATCAAAAATGTCAAAAGCTGCAGTGAAGTCTAACAAAACATCTTCCATAAACATTTAAATGATCTATTTCTCTCGTTGTTTTCTCTCATTTTCTTGAATGCCCTTTCCTATAAGCTTGCTGAAAGTCAGTTGTTCATTTGTTTACTGTGAAGTAGCATTGTATCTGGTCAAACACCTTTTTTTCTAAAAGTTTACTAAGGGTTGGTAACAGGCTGATTGGTCAGCTGTCTGAGCCACTAAAGTATGCTTTGCTATCCTTGGGTAGCGGAATTACTTTTTCTTCCCTCCAGGCCTGAGGACACACTTTCCTGTAGGTTTTAGATTGAAGATATGGCAAATAGGAGTGGCAATATCGTCCGCTATCAACCTCAGTATTTTTCCATCCAAGTTGTCAGACCCAGGTGGCTTGTCATTGTTGCTAGACAACAATCATTTTTTCACCTCTTCCACTCTCACTTTACGGAATTCAAAATTACATGGCTTGTTTTTCATAATTTGGTCAGTTGTGCATGGATGTGAATGTTCAGAATTTGTTGTTGGCATGTCATGCCTAAATTTGCTAATCTTCCCAATGAAATAATCATTAAAGTAGTTGGCAATATCAGTGGGTTTTGTGATGAATGAGTCATCTGATTCATTGAATGATGGAACCGAGTTTGCCTTTTTGCCCAACATGCTATTTAAGGCGCTCCAAAGCTTTTAACTATTATTCTTTATATCATTTATTTTTGTTTCATAGTACAGTTTCTTCTTTTTGTTCAATTTATACAACTAGCCACCTAGCAATTTTATGAAGTTGGCTTAGCCCAGAGGTTCCCAACCTCATAAATAGCTACCAAGAAGCCATTTCAGGCTATCAATGAAGTTAGAGTAGCTAGCTTGTCTAACTACATGTAAATGCCAAAATAAAGGAAACACAAACATAAAGTGTCTTAATAAGACATTGGGGCACCACGAGCCAGACCAGCTTCAATGCACCTTCGCATAGATTCTACAAGTGTCTGGAACTCTGAAGGGATACGACACCATTCTTCCACAATAAATTCCATCATGTTGTGTTTTGTTGATGGTTGTGGAAATGATGTCTCAGGCGCTGCTCCAGAATTTCCCATAAATGTTTCATTGGTCTGAGATCTGATGACTGAGACTGCCATGGCATATGGCGTACACATTTTCCATGCTCATCTAACTATTCAGTGACCAGTCATTCCCTGTGGATGGGAGCATTGTCATCCTATGGGTGCATAGACATGGTAGCCAAAATAATGGCCTGCCCAGCATTTTTATACATGACCCGAAGCATGATGGGATGTGAATTGCTTAATTAACTCAGGAGCAGTTGCTTTAAATATACTTTATATCCTTCTTTTACCCAAGTGTTTCCATTATTTTGGCAATTACCTGTGTCTTAGCTGGCATGCCTGCTGGCAAGGTTGGTAGACTTTAGAAAAGCAAGCAATAACTAAATGTACCGAGTCAATCTTTGACCCAGATTTGAGCAGCTATGCAGAGAAGCATATGAAGTTACTTTAAGTAAAAACAATAAGAAAGTCAGGAGGATACAGACAGCTCAAGAGGTATGCTTAGATATGCAGAAAAATATACATATTTTTTTCACATAGAATAAGCATTCTGATTATGGCTCTAGATTACAGGAAAAAGCTGTTTCAGGTGTTTGAAAAATGCTCCAATCTGGTGAGAGTATGTAATAGAATATCATGAAACATTTACATGGATGCACAGGCATGTACACTTTGATACTAAATCTTTAAGGGATATTAAAATAGTGCTGTGTTGAGACTTTGTGTACAAACCTACATGAAGCTGTGTGTGTGTGTGTGTGTGTGTGCGTGTGTGTGTGTGTGCGCGTGTGTGTGTGCGTGTGCATATGTGTGTATGTCCATGTGAGTGTGTGTACATTTTTATGCGTGTGTGTGTTGAGATTCCGGCCCAGAGGGTCCTTGGAGGAGAATATTCCAAGCAGGAGAGGATCCTTAGGGTCACCGTTCCTCTACACACAAAACGCCTTTCTCTTTATCCTATTGTCTCAGCCACTACACTGTTTCTGTGCTGAAGGACACCGAAAAGGCCCACTCATCTAGAATAGCATCGAGCTCATCAAAATAGCTACGAAACACCTTGATTTTGGAGCATCTCATACTTTTCTAGTGGAAGAAAATTAGCATACAATAGGACCGGCTCAGCAGCTTTCCCAGCCGCGGGGATCAATGTCATTGGTATGTATGGCTTGCCATGCCTCTCCCTCAGCCTGCAGGTATCTTCTTCAGCACTTTTCAATAGGATCAATAAGAAAAAGTGCAATTTCCGAGTTTTGTTTTATTATATATTTTTGATAGGAGGCATCAGTCTCTGGCTGTTAGTCCATCAGTGCTTTTTATCTCATCTCATCATTATGTGACAGAGCAGATTTATGTTGTAGATATACTGAAGAAAAATATAAACGCAATACGTAAAGTGTTGCTCCCATGTTTCATGAGCTGAAATAAAAGATTCCAGAAATCTTCCATAAGAACATATTTCTCTCAAATGTTGTGCACACATTTTTTACATCCCTGTTAGTGAGCATTTCTCCTTTGTCAAGATAATCCAGCCACCTGAAAGTGTGACATATCAAGAAGCTGATTAAACAGCATGATCATTGCACAGGTGCACCTTGTGCTGGGGACAATAAAAGGCCACTCTAAAATGTGCAGTTTTGTCACACACACAATGCCACAATGCCACAGAAGTTTTGAGGAAGAGTGCAGTTGGCATGCTGACTGAGATCCTGAGGCCCATTGTCATGCCATTCTTCCACCGCCATCACCTCATGTTTCAGCATGATAATGCACGGCCCCACTTCGCAAGGATCTGTACACAATTCCTGGAAGCTGAAAATGTCCCAGTTCTTTCATGGCCTGCATATTAGACATGTCTCCCATTGAGCATGTTTGGGATGCACTGGATAGACGTGTACGACAGCGTGTTCCAGTTACCGCCAATATCCAGCAACTTCACACAGCCATTGAAGAGGACTGGGACAACATCAACAGCCTGATCAGCTCTATGTGAAGGAGAGGTCTCGCACTGCATGAGGCAAATGGTGGTCACACCAGATACTGATTGGTTTTCTGATCCACGCCCCTACCTTTTTTTAAGGTATCTGTGACCAACAAATGCACATCTGTATTCCCAGTCATGTGAAATCCATAGATTAGGGCCTAATTCATTTATTTAAATTACTGTAAATCTGTAAGATCTTGGAAATTCTTGCATGTTGCATTTATATTTGTATTCAGTGATAGGTAGGATAAATCAAATCATCACATACTATGGTTGTTGTTGCTGTATTTGGGCGGAATCTGATGAGACATAAACTAGAAGGCAGCTTCTCTGAGGTCTGATCTGTCTTTCTCCCAAAACGATGTTGCATAAGGAAAGGACGCAGGAAAGAAGGTGTTTTTGATGCAATTACAATATCTCAGTATGACATGGAAATTTACCTGAACTATGGTTACTAATGGTGGATCAGAACAACAGTGGAGAAAAGCAGCTGGTAAACTTACCTCTCTTCTCCTTTGAAGTGACGCAACATGACGGCGATGTAATGAGACGGAGTGTTATTTGATCTCTAGAAAGGAGATTAAAGATCCTGGAGACATTTGTGTAATTTCAGTTTGTCATTGTCACAGTTCAATCTGAGTACAAAACCCATAACACATGTCATAGGCTGAAGAGCACACTCAAGGAAATGATGGTGAGTTAGAGACAGGAAAAAATAAATTGAGCAATGGGGTTAGAGGCTCAAGGATAAGAAGGGCTAGGGGCTAGTGGTTGATTTTAGACTTGACATGTTTGATACATGCCCTTGTTCATAGACAAAGTGGACTGCAATCTATCTTCTTCCCAGGCTTCACTTCTAACACAACTGATTAGAGAAGGAGGTCATCCTCCCATCTTCTTTCTTTTTCCTTTCTGAATCTGTCCGTCTGAATCTGTTTATCTTTATCTCATGCTCTTTATATCTCATGCTCTTTATATGTTGTGCTCTCTCTCTCATGCTCTCATGCTCTCTCTCTCTCATGCTCTCATGCTCTCTCTGTCTCTCTCTCATGCTCTCTCTCTTATGCTCTCATGCTCTCTCTCTCTCATGCTCTCTGTCTGTCTCATGCTATTTCTCATGCTCTCATGCTCTCTCTCATGCTCCCATGCTCTCTCTCTCATGCTCTCATGCTCCATCTCTCATCCTCTCATGCTCTCTCTCATGCTCCCATGCTCTCTCTCTCATGCTCTCATGCTCTCATGCTCTCAATTCAATTAAATAAAATGTGCTTTATTGGCATGACGTAACAATGTACATATTACCAAAGCTTACTTTTGATATTTACAATATGAAAATAATAAGAATCTAAATTGTCAACGGGACAACAGTAACAACAATAACCAAGGGTCAAAATAACCAGACATTGAACAATAACAATAAGCATACAGTAGAGGACATGTGCAGGTTGATTGGTCTGTCCTACACCGTCCCTCAACTTATGGCAGGCAGCAATGTAGTGCGCTGCCAACCCACAGCTCTCTGTGTCCTCCCCCAACAGGACGGGTAGCCTACTCTCATCAGAGAGGTCTTTGAAACCTTGAATAAGGGTTTCAAATTTGGGGAAATTACACTCTCTAATTGTTTTATATTTTTACATTTTGTCAGGAAATGCAGCTCCGTCTCAGGTTCTGCTGTTGTGCAGTGGTTGCACAGCCTTTCATCTACAGGGAGCCAGGTTTTCCTGTGTCTACCCTTCTCAATGGCAAGGCTGTGCTCACTGAGCCTGTACTTTGTCAAGGTTTTGATCAGTAACCATGGTCAAATACACTGCTCAAAAAAATAAAGGGAACACTAAAATAACACATCCTAGATCTGAATGAATGAAATATTCTTATTAAATACTTTTTTCTTTACATAGTTGAATGTGCTGACAACAAAATCACACAAAAATTATCAATGGAAATCAAATTTATCAACCCGTGGAGGTCTGGATTTGGAGTCACACTCAAAATTAAAGTGGAAAACCACACTACAGGCTGATCCAACTTTGATGTAATGTCCTTAAAACAAGTAAAAATGAGGCTCAGTAGTGTGTGTGGCCTCCACGTGCCTGTATGACCTCCCTACAACGCCTGGGCATGCTCCTGATGAGGTGGTGGATGGTCTCCTGAGGGATCTCCTCCCAGACCTGGACTAAAGCATCCGCCAACTCCTGGACAGTCTGTGGTGCAATGTGGCATTGGTGGAGGGAGCGAGACATGATGTCCCAGATGTGCTCAATTGGATTCAGGTCTGGGGAACGGGCGGGCCAGTCCATAGCATCAATGCCTTTCTCTTGCAGGAACTGCTGACACACTCCAGCCACATGAGGTCCAGCATTGTCTTGCATTAGGAGGAACCAAGGGCCAAACGCACCAGCATATGGTCTCACAAGGGGTCTGAGGATCTCATCTCGGTACCTAATGGCAGTTAGGCTACCTCTGGCGAGCATATGGGGGGCTGTGCAGCCCCCCAAAGAAATGCCACCCCACACCATGACTGACCCACCGCCAAACCGGTCATGCTGGAGGATGTTGCAGGCAGCAGAACGTTCTCCACGGCGTCTCCAGACTCTGTCACGTATGTCACGTGCTCAGTGTGAACCTGCTTTCATCTGTGAAGAGCACAAGGCGCCAGTGGCGAATTTGCCAAACTTGGTGTTCTCTGGCAAATGCCAAACGTCCTGCACGGTGTTGGGCTGTAAGCACAACCCCCACCTGTGGACGTCGGGCCCTTATACCACCCTCATGGAGTCTGTTTCTGACCGTTTGAGCAGACACATGCACATTTGTGGCCTGCTGGAGGTCATTTTGCAGGGCTCTGGCAGTGCTCCTCCTGCTCCTCCTTGCACAAAGGCGGAGGTAGCGGTCCTGCTGATGCGTTGTTGCCCTCCTACGGCCTCCTCCACGTCTCCTGATGTACTGGCCTGTCTCCTGGTAGTGCCTCCATGCTCTGGACACTACGCTGACAGACAGAGCAAACCTTCTTGCCACAGCTCGCATTGATGCGCCATCCTGGATGAGCTGCACTACCTGAGCCACTTGTGTGGGTTGTAGACTCCGTCTCATGCTACCACTAGAGTGAAAGCACCGCCAGCATTCAAAAGTGACCAAAACATCAGCCAGGAAGCATAGGAACTGAGAAGTGGTCTGTAGTTACCACCTGCAGAACCACTCCTTTATTGGGGGTGTCTTGCTAATTGCCTGTAATTTCCACCTGTTGTCTATTCCATTTGCACAACAGCATGTGAAATGTATTGTCAATCAGTGTTGCTTCCTAAGTGGACAGTTTGATTTTACAGAAGTGTGATTGACGTGGAGTTACATTGTGTTGTTTAAGTGTTCCCTTTATTTTTTTGAGCAGTGTAGTTAGCCACGGTGTACAGTACTGTCGATTTAGGGCCAGAAAGCACTGCATTTTGCTTTGTGCTTGTGTTTCCCAGTAAGCAATGTAGTTCTGTTTTGACTGTGTTGTAATTTGGTTTATTCTGATTGATTGGATGTTCTGGTCCTGAGGCTTCACTGTGTTAGTAAAACAGGTTTGTGAATGACCCCAGGACCAGCTGGATGAGGGGACTCTTTTCTTTGCTCAGCTTTTGGCATTGCAGGGTTTTGGTAATGATATGAAAGGGGATCACTGTATTTAAAATGTTTCCAAAACTTAATTGCTCTTTTATGAGTTTTTATTATTAGTGGATATTGGCCTAATTTTGCCCTGCATGCATTGTTTGTAGTTTTCCTCTGGACATGTAGGACAATCTTACAGAACTATGTCACAGACGTTAAAAGAAGAGGATCAAGGTGCAGCATTGTGAGCGTACATTTTATTTCATTTATAAAAATGAGGCCGAACAAAACCATAAGCACTACAAAAACAAACCGGGAAGCTAACTGCTACGTGCCCTAAACAAAGTCAACTTCCCACAAATACAGGTGGAAAAAATGAACTTCTCTCTGTTTATTCACTGCCTCAATAAGGTGTCCAGTTGAGCATATTTTTAAACCTAAATAATTGTAGTGTGTGCAGTATCCTATATATTTTGTACCAATTGAGAACTTTGGTCTAATTCTCTGAGATCTGGATCTTCTCTGGGAAATCATTATTTTAGCCTTCTTGTGGTTTACTGCCAGGGCCCAGTTCTGGCAGTACTGCTCTAGCAGGTCCAGGCTCTGCTGTAGGCCATGTGCTGTGGGTGACAGCAGGCATAGGTCATCTGCGAAGTGTAAGCATTTAACCTCTGAATTGTGGAGACTAATATCAGGAGCTGAAGATTTTTCTAAAATAGTGGCCAATTCGTTGATGTAAATATTGAAGAGTTGCAAACCTGGCGAAGGACCCGCACTGGTTAAAGAATTGTAATATTTTCTTGCCAATTTTAATGCTGCACATATTGCCAGTGTACATTGATTTAATTATGTCATATGTTTTACCCCCTACACCACTTTCAATAACTTTGTTGAACAGTCCTGTATGCCAAATAGAATCAAATGCTTTTTGCAAGTCAATAAAGCAAGCGTATATTTTGATATTATTTTGGTGGACATTTATCTATCAGGGTGCTTTCATGCTCTCTCATGCTCTCATGCTCTCTCTCTCACGTTCTCTTTCATGCTCTCATGCTCTCTCTCATGCTCTCTCTCATGCTCTCATGCTCTCTCTCATGCTCTCTCTCATACTCTCATGCTCTCTCTCATGCTTTCTCTCTCATGTTCTCATGCTCTCTCTCTCTCTCTCTCTCTGTCTCTCTCTCTCTCCTCACCAATTACGGTATTAGACTGAACACCCACACTGAGTCACAGGCATACAGACCCCAGCACATCTCCTCTGTCACTCCTAATCTAAGACTAATGATAACTGTAACACAGCCTTTTAAAGACCAATTTGGTCACACACGTACACACACAGCATACATGAACTTAGCACACACACAGATGCAAGCACACAGACACACACAAACACACACACATACACACAGGCCTTGTGTTTTGCACACACTAAACTTCTTCATTAGCTGATTACTGCAGGCTAGTTAATATAAAACACAGACCTGTAAAGACCACTTTTTATAAGCAGTACTCAGACCAGCTATACTCCTCTAACTAGAAGATGGATAAAGGAAGCTCATGTATTCTATCAGAACTTTATTTTGGGGCTTGGAAAATAAAATTAAAGTAATGGCTTTTTGTTGCTAATCACACTGATTGCTTTAAAGGATTAAGTTTAATTAAGACCAATTTAAACACCAGTTTTGTTAAGGTTAGTATTCGGAGAAGGTTAGCTGATCCTGGACCTGTGTCTCGGGCAACTTTAACATTCAACTTTTATCAGGTAATCAAAAACATTGCATTTTTATTCACTGTTTGTTCGGGTGGGAGAAATCCATCAAATTCTTTTAGCTTGAGGGGCATTTTCAAATCACTTTCAGCTCCTAAGAGTACAGTAGATTCTTGGATGTGCAATGATACCTGAAAGCCTGAACTAGAAGAACCAGATGGTCTTATAACACATTGTAACAGCAAATATACAATTTGGCCACGCTTCCATGCTTCCCTTCGACAATATGCAAAATAATGGGCCTCTCAATCAAGGGACAGTTTATCTGCCAACAGAGGACTGCCAAAACCAACTGAACCATCTGTTTCTGTTAAGGGGGGAAATTAAAGACAAAAACACTTTTCTCATTTGTCTTATTCGGCTGGGAATTGGCTCGAGGGATAAATTCCCCCTATACAACACATCTAGGATCAGATCACTCTATCGCCAATCCTAACCTTAACAGTTCAGGGAGATGACCTCGGGTCACTGGTTAGGTGTTACCTCTGGTTAGGTGTTACCTCTGGTTAGGTATTACCTCTGGTTAGATGTTACCTCTGGTTAGGTGTTACCTCTACCTACTTTTTTTTAAAGTCTACAACTTTTTTTTCTAGAACTGATCTTGCTGACAGCGGCTATTTTGGAATTATTTTTACTTGCAGTGATTCATCTGTCTTGCATACTTAAATTGCATGCACATACTGTAAGTTGTTCCAGATATGTAAATATAAAATGTAAATATAAATGTATGTATAATGCAGGCGTTAACAACAGATGGCTAAGCGACTTCAGCGATTGTACAACACATGACAACGGGATAGGTGTGAGGTGTAAACTGCAAGCTGTTGACACAATCTGTGACCTTTCGTTGTGAAATAATAAATACAAAATGATAACATAGACAGTAAATTAGGCTACTGTCGCTCGCTCTCTCACCACTCAACTTTTAGGCGCAAGTCATAAACAGCAAACTGGATCTGCTGAAAATATTCAATCACTCTAGGGGGAAAATGTAAGCCAAGTAAAAATGTGTAAGTAATTGTAATCTTTATTAATAATGACTGTTGAATGGAATGTACAATACAGATACATCTGAAATAGAGTACACTAAAAGGATAGCAAATGTACCTTTACACTCAAGGGCACTGGAGTACTGCTTATCCTGTAGAAGAACAAGACTCCTACCTAAGTAGCAGCATACCAATCGACGTTCCACGTCATTGGAGAGAATATTGAGTTCTTGCAAGTTGTTGAATCATTGGACTCGCTTTTATTTAAAAGCTAAACTAAGCCTGCGGAGCCTAAAAGGCGATCTTGAGCGTCTGCTTAACTGAGCAGTGAGCTTAAATCACCACCCCTAAACCAAGCCTTCTCTTCAGAGATACTGTATCTCACGATGTGATGCTTGTTATCCATCCAGACAGCAGCTTAACTGTGTTTAATTGATCCAACTCTGAACTTCCACAGCTCAATTGCGGTAAGATACAGAACAAAGAACACTACTGATTTGTGATAGGGTGCAAATGCAGACCACTTTAGATCCACCAAATAACTCTAAAGTGCCCACTCTTAGCACCTTTTTTTTTTACTATCTAGAACCTCAAATGGTTCTTTGGCTGTCGCCATAGGAGAACCCTTTGAAGACCCTTTTTTGAACCCAGGTTCCCAGGTTCATACCCTTTTGATTCCATGAAGAACCCTTTTCACAGAGGGTTCTACATGGAACAGAAAATGATTCTACCTGGAACCAAAAATAATTATCCTATGGGGACAGCAGAAGAACCCTTTTGGATCCCTTCTTTTCTAAGATCAAATCAAATGTTATTTGTCACACGCGCCGAATAAAACGGGTTGTAAGACCTTACAGTGAAATGCTTACTTACAAGCTCAACCAACATTGCAGTTTTAAGAAAAATAAATGTTAAAGTATTTACTGAAATAAACTGAAGTAAAAAATCATTTAAAAAAACAATCATCATGAATCATGAAAGACCAACAATAAAATAACAAAGGGGTACCAGTACAGAGTCAATGTTCGGGGCACAGGTTAGTTGAGGTAATTGAGGTAATATGCACATATAGGTAGAGGTAAATTGACTATGCGTAGATAATAAGCAGCAGCGTAAAAATGGGGGTCAATGCAAATAGTCTGGGTAGCCATTTGATTAGCAGTTCAGGAGTCTTATGGCTTTGGGGGTAGAAGCTGTTAAGAAGCCTTTTGGACCTTGTCTTGGTTCTCCGGTACCGCTTGCCATGCGGTAGCAGAGAGAACAGTCTATGACTAGGGTGGCTGGAGTCTTTGGCTATTTTTAGGGCCTTTCTATGACACCGTCTGGTATAGAGGTCCTGGATGGCAGGAAGCTTGGCTCCAGTGATGTACTGGGCCGTTCGCACTACCCTCTGTAGTGCCTACCCTCTGTAGTGCCCTGCGGTCAGAGGCCAAGCAGTTGCCATACCAGGTGGTGATGCAACCATGCTCTCGATGGCGCAGCTGTAGAACTTTTTGAGGATCTAAGGACCCATGACAAATATTTTCAGTCTCCTGAGGGGGAAAATGTGTTGTCATGCCCTCTTCACGACTGTCTTGGTGTGTTTGGACCATGATAGTTTGTTGGTGATGTGGACACCAAGGAACTTGAAGCTCTCAACCTGCTCCACTACAGCCTCGTCGATGAGAATGGGGGGCGTGCTTGGCCCTCCTTTTCCTGTAGCCCACGATCATCTCCTTTGTCTTGATCAGTGGATGGGGACTATGATGATGATTATGCTGTAGCCTAAATGTGTGCCTGTGCTCACTCACTTTCGTCTCACGATATTTGTACACTTGCGGCAGCGTATAGAAATGACATATTTGTGTCAACTACTGTACAATCAGTGAGTGTGCGTGTGTGTGTGTGTGCGTAATCCTTTATTACTGTGTCTCAGAAGCATCCACACAAACAAATCCATTCATGAACGTTTCACAAACTATCACCTCCCATTCATCATCCAGCTAACAGAGCTGTGTTCCTGTGTGTTCCACATCACCGGAGGCCCTTGTTACCAGAGCCTGTTTATTGCTCTCCCAGGCCCAGTTCTGTCTCTGTGTTTCCCGGTCAACAGCTGAGGAAAGGCTCCACAATAAATCCAGCTGAATTATACATGTCTTCCTATCATTCGCCTGCCTGGTGGGAAGGTCCCTGACATGACACAACTCCATCACACCCCTCCATCACTTCTGGGACGGAATGGATGGGATGGCAAGAGAGAATGTTTTGGAAGCCACACAGGAGTTCGGTTCTGGAGGTTTTCCTATCAAATGTCTGGCATTAGCAAGTTATGTTGATTTGACTTCACTGGCTTTTACCACTTGGATGGTGGGAGGAAAGAGCTGAAAACCCACAGGACGTGTTTTGGGGCCCGTGTTGGAGTACAGAGTTACGATATGTTAAAATAGGTTTCCCTCATACATCTAACTGCCACAACAGTTGATACAGAGCAAAAAAAGACAGGGGGTTTCTCTGTTTCCTTTAAGGGCAGACTGAGACACATGCTGTGTTGAAACCACTCCAATAATAACATTTCCAAATACGCAGTTCCCATACTGAGAACATTTTGAGGGGTTATCAAACATTGCCTAATAAAGCAGCCCGCTAATTAGCTTCATTGCAGTGCCAATTGTTATTTCTATAACTGAAAATGGCTCCATTAACTCATGCAAAGTCCTCATAATCCATATGCTCGCTGGCCGACTCGCTCCCTAGCTGCCAAAGCATGGCTACAGTAAGTTGCCAGTTGGATCGTATGTGTCGGTTTGTAATCATAGCTAATCATAACTGGGGAACTCATTTCTCATGTGAAATGGCAGTGGCATTTGCCTGTCAAATCTGTCATAGGAGGATTTTTTTAGTTCTGATGGCGACATGCAAACTCCAATTAAAACTACTGCTACTAAGTATCAAAAAATGACTATTCATTCAGATTCTAATTAATAAACCCCGTCCATAAAGTGTATATTTAATAATTATGATGTGTAATAAGTGCAAAAATGATTTCCGTGGCATCGCCTATCGTGGGTACTACACATTGGTGGTGAATGGGGAGTTTCCTCGATACAATGTATGGAGCATCTGGAAAACGGCCATATAAATCGAATCAATTATTGTCAATATTGTGACTTATTTTGGTTCCTTCGCTAACCTCCTTTGCGTCATCATGTCCACTTATCTGAAGGACTTGACGGGCGGAAAGCAATAAGCAATATGGTGGAACCCATCCAGTAAGCTGTCAAGGATTGTGAAGGAAAATTGAGGCTATTGAGATCCATCCAGCGTAAAGAGTTAGAAGATGATTCCTACAGTTTCAGCACACACTCATGCACCAAACAGGGAAGTCACGTACCATGGCTGAGATCTCAGGACTCGCTGGGGCAGATAGGAGTTGTGCTCATCGTATTGTACAAGGGGAAGTTAGATTCCACTCAGAGAAAGGTTGCCGTAGAGATTTGGGGGAAGAAATTTGCTGCACGCTTGGTTTGGTTCTTTAATTTAAGGATCCTAACTGGAGAAGTGGTGCTGTATGGCTCAGTGGCTCCATCCCTCATTATAAAATGGCCGCCTGACTGTCTCACTCCGCAGAGTAGACTCCGTCCTATTACTCTCACTGTTTCAGACGAAGGTTATTAAAAATGTTCGGCAACTTAGTGTGCTCACAACAGGGCAGTTATAGTTCATAAAGTTATGTGTCTTTAAAAAGTTGTGTGTGTGTGCGTACGTGTGTGTGTTATCTTCCGTAACCAGCCAATATTGCACTTTATAAAACAGCCTCATTTTCTATGACCCAATTTCATATTTCAATTGACTGGCTTCCCTCATTCCATTTACAGCCAAACCTTTAAAAAATCCACTCCTCTCTCTCCCTGCACAGTGCTCCCGTCTTTAGTTATATTGCCTTGTTTTATGGCCATGCCTCTGGCCTTGGCCCATAGCCTACTCTACTCTGCTTCACATACACACACACATATACATGCCCGCGCTTGAGCGCACGCTTTTCAATCAGTCTGCTCCGGGACACGATCCAAGCGCGGGCCGCTGAGGAGGGGAGATAATGCACCCAGATAATGCACCCAGACAGTCTACTCATCTGATGACCAGGACAATGATGTCTCTGATACTTCTGACCCATTTCCATGCAGCCTACTATCTCTCTGATGCGTACCTATAGGCCTACAGAAGAAATACAGAGGGACTGCGATTGGAGCTCAGAGAGTGGGCTCGGATAGAGTCGAGAGTGTTGAAATGAAATGAAAGAAGCGCTATAGGGGAGATGCACCTGTGCTTTGTTGTTGGGATGGGTTGACTGGAGGTTTTGAAGTGTTTGTTTTCCAACAGTTTCTGATCATGGTGATGAAATGGCTGGCAAGGTGGTGGATGTGTACATCTTTTTTTTTTCTTTTTTTTTTTACAGGAAAGGGAGAAGGTATAGTCAATCAAGAGAATACCTTTCTCTCTTCTCTTCTGTTCTCTCTACCTTTCACTCTACCTTGTATCTCCATCCTCTCTCCCTCGTTTTCATTCTGTCTCTCTGTCTCACCTTTTCTCTTTCTCACTTTCTCCCACTCCATCTCCCCCCTCTCTCTTCCTTCCCTCCTTCATACTATGGCAAAGGGCGTGTCAGAGTTAGACAGGAGAACTTTATCAGCCGTTTCTGGCCCTGGTAGTTCATATACGTATGGCTACACTTAAGTACAGTCAACCCTGTCCATATCATGCTATCCCCACCTAGAAAGCTATGCTGCAGGGTCCATTGCTTCTGAAGGCTGGAGTGTGGAAGCCAAAGTAGAGCTTAAACTAACACCAGGGTCACAGAGTTAGGCCTTAAAAGAAAAAACACATGATTTCACATGTAAAACGTCACCTTTAATCGTGTGAAAACAATTATTTTGTGTCGTTCAATGCCATCACGTTGCTTTACATGTGATAACAACATGTGATAACATTTAACTACACAAAAAAAAAATGTTTTCACGCGATTTCACATGACATTTCACATAAGATCAGATGTGTTTACATGAAAACAGGTGTTTTTGGAACACTTCACATGATCACATGAGAAACTCATGTGGTTTTTCCATAACGGAAGGCTTTTCAAACCCTTAACAAGCTGTTCTCTCATTTAGTGGTTCTTCAAAACAAGAAAGGTGCATGCCAGGCTTTTGTGCTCCCGCTTTGTCCTTGTCAGTGTCAGTACCTTGCTTACATGAGTTACTCTCAGGCATGAAAGCCAGTCCCCAACTAATTGATAGGCTGTGTGTTCCAGACTAAAGATACGCTGATGGGTGTGTGCAGTCATTAGCTGAAATTTGAGGAATAATCGTTTTGTTCCAGGGCTTCGAGCCAACAGGAAGAGAGGGCCCTGGTTATATTCCAAGAGCCAACTGAGCTACAAAGCCAGAGTGAGATCATTCTGGACACGATCCAAAACTTGCTCTTGGAAGTCGGACTCTCCTTAGTTTATCAGAGACAATCACCAATACGCTCCCTGGTTGATCTCCATAGCAACCGGGATCATTAAGCTGAAGTCTTGGGAGCAGGTTCAAATGCATTTGATAATCAGAGCAATGTAAAGTGTACCTGTATTCCCCCATCTGTCTCGCACACCATTCTCCTTCTGTCAATTGCCGTTTGGAGCACTCGTGAGGTGTGTTACGTCCTTTTCATATGGTAATGATAACGATTTGATGTCCAACATTTCTTGGCCATGTATCGTTTGCTAATCTAGCAGCATATAGTTCTACTCTCCTTTTGAATTCACTTTTTGTTTTTATTTGAGGGATATCATTGAAAATGCAAGACATTGCAGCTTACGTGACAATCCGTGAACATGCAGTTGACTGTACACATCTGCTAATTAAATATCTGTCATGTAAAATCAACAACCACATTGAGCAGCTCGTACACAACTGGTATAATATGCCTTAATTCAAATAGCAGGGGCTTATTACGCCGCGACCCCATTTGCACAATTTGTCTGGTAGGAAAAAGGCTAAGCCCTGTGAAAAATTGCCTCTGTGCCATGGCTTTGTTTGCTGCACAAACCCGAGAAAATTGGGTCAAAGAGAAAATATGAATGAAACAGGGTGATGAGAAAGAGCAGGTTTGGTTGCCAAGGAGTTCCAGTGACGCCTGGAGACAGAGAGAAAAACAACTAGGAGGCGGAGAGAGGTAGATGAGTGCAATAATGTGTGTTAAGGAGGTTCTAATATTAACCAAGGGAGAGTGCAGCTCTCACATTATCTCTCTCTCTCTCTCTCTGTGTGTGTGTGTCGTGTTGTAATTGGACTATGAGAAAAATGATGTTTTGCCATTTTGGAATGGCTCATCTCCTAATGACGTTACTCATATTCCAATGTACGTCATTGTGACCTTATTATTGTTGAATCTATTTTGTACAGGTACTGATAAGAACATTTCCTGAGAGATGTTGGTCGACACTAAACCTTCATGTCCATAGCCTGGTTCAACCCTCACCCTAGCCATAACCTAACCCTAACCCTAGCTTCATGTCCACACCCAGTGGTGGAAAAAGTATCCAATTGTGATACTTGAGTAAAAGTATAGATACCTTAAGAGAAAGTTGCTCAAGTAAAAGTAAAGTCACCCAGTAAAATACCACTTGAGTAAAAATCTAAAAGTTATTGGTTCTAAATATACTTAAAAGTCAAAAGCAAATGTAATTGCTAAAATATACTTAAGTATCAAAATGAAAAGTAAAATAATAAATAATTTCAAATTAAGGCAGACTTGTTCAAATTAGTTATTTTGATCAAATGAAAGCATACATGTTTGTTTTATTAACAAGGAATAACGAGCAGAAAGCCGAAGTCACAGACTGTTTCCAAACTCATTCATTCAGGCTCTCTACAAAGAACTCGTTACAGGCCACGGTCAGCGCAGCAACCAAGATGACACACTTTCTTGTTTTTAAAATATACAGATATCCAGGTGCACACTCAAACATTGCTATGCATTTGTGTTTAGGGAATCCACCAGATCAGAGGAACTAGGGATGACCATGTGCTCTCTTGATAAGTGCGTGAATTTGACCATTTTCCTGTTCTGCTAAGCATTCAGAATGTATGGAGTAAAAAGTACATTATTTTCTTTAGGAATGTAGTGAAGTCAAATTAAAAGTTGTCAAAAAAATAAATACTAAAGTACAGATACCCCCAAACACAAATTAAGTAGTACTGAAGTACTACACCACTGTCTATACCTTATTTAAACCCTAACCTTAGCCACTAGCTTCATCTCCACACCCCGGCCGAACCCTAACCCTAGCCATAGCCCTAACCCCCTAACCCTTAACCATAATCACAATAACTTACTGTTCTCAACTTTAGGGCTAACTTAAAGGCTACCTATTTTCAGTTACTTTCAGGCCTGGACACAGATACGACTTTGGTTCCGGTTGGGACTCTGAAGTTTGAGTGTGATAATGGTTTGAGAAGTATATAGATGACACAGCAATGACTCACATCAAGTTGGAGGACTGTTTGCTGATTATATAAAGGCAACTGGAATTGAAATCAGAACTGAAAGCTATCGCTACTTTAGAAGAGTGAGAATGAAATAGAATACACACACACACACACTGTTAAGCCAAAATGTTTCATGAGTAATCCTCTCCATTTTTAAGTAGATACAAAGTTGATGCTCGCTCAGATGCAACACACACAACCAAAAACACACAGAGAGAGAGAGAGAGAGAGAGAGAGAGAAAAAAAAAGTAGATATTGGTGTAGTCTGTCTTTGAATGTCCCTGCTATCTCCTAGCAGATATGTCTGCTATGGCTTGATAAATGGATGAATCCCTGTAATCTATTTTCATTTGTTCCTCTTTCTAGTCTTTCCAGTTATTCCCTGCAAACAAACATTTGTCGTTAGGACGTCCCAGGAACATCACGAAACGGTTGCCTAAAGTCATCAGAACGTTGTGTCATGGTCCTGTGGAGGTTTTGTCTATTTCCCTGTTAGTTCCTGAAACATCCCCAAGGACAATTTTAGGACATTCTCAGGACGTTGTGTCATGGTTGCGTGGAGGTTTTTGTCTAGTTCCCGGTTCATTCCAGGGACATCCCCAATTATGTTTATAGGACATTTTTTTAAAGTTGTGTCATGGTCCCTTGCATGTTGATGTCTAGTACACTTTTGTCCCCAATGACATTTATAGGACGTCTGTCATGTTTTCCTGGAGGTTTTTGTCTAGTTCCCCGCTTGTTCCGGGGACGTCACCTGATGGTGGCGAAGAAATGCTCCCCCCCCCAAAAGAAAAACCATTCCGCCCAGGGCACACACACCCTAGTTTCATTAAACATCATCCCTTGTTATTACTGCCAAGCCCATTAAGGCCCTGGTTGGTGAACCACTGATCCATTCACAACTCTTTGTCTGTTTGTTAGGGAATGTCTTCAACTTGCATACAGTACATATTAAAATAGGCTTGCCTTATATCACCTCAGACTAGCTTCAGCACGATGAATTCCTACACTCTTTGAAAAAAATTGGTATGGTATTGTTCCCTGGGGTACAAAAATATCACAATATGCATAACGTACCTTCAGGTACGAGGTACACATATCATCTCACATGGTACTGTTTGGTACCTTTTAGGGTACATATGCAGATAATGTAGTATAATGGTTTCCCAACATGCTCTATACAGGTAGATTTAAACAAATATATAATCTACAGTACCAGTCAAAAGATTGGAAACACCTACTCGTTCAAGGGTTTTTCCTTATTTTTACTATTTTCTACATCCAAACTAAGAAATAACACATATGGAATCATGTAGTAACCAAAAAGGTGTTAAACTAATAAAAAAATATCTTAGATTTTAGCTTCTTCAAAGTAGCCACCCGTTGCCTTGATGACAGCTTTGAACACTCTTGGCATTCTCTCATCCAGCTTCATGAGGAATGCTTTTCCAACAGTCTTGAAGGAGTTCCCACATATGCTGAGCACTTGATGGCTGCTTTTCCTTCACTCTGCGGTCCATCTCATCCCAAACCATCTCAATTTGGTTGAGGTCGGGTGATTGTGGAGGCCAGGTCATCTGATACAGCACTCCATCGCTCTCCTTGGTCAAATATCCCTTACAGAGCCTGGAAGTGTGTTTTGAGTCATTGTCCTGTTGAAAAACAAATACTAAGCGCAAACCAGATGGGATCAAATCAAACTTTATTGGTCACATTTAGCAGATGTTATTGAGGGTGTAGCGAAGTGCTTGTGTTCCTAGCTCCAACAGTGCAGTAATATCTGACCATTCACAACAAAACACACAAATCTAAAAGTAAAATAATGGAATTAAGAAATATATCAATATTAGGATGAGCGACGTTGGAGTGGCATTGACTAAAATACAGCAGAATAGAATACAGTATATACGTATGAAATTAGTAAAGCAGATTGTAAACATGATTAAAGTGACTAGTGTTCCATTATTAAAGTTACCAGTGATTCCATGTCTATGTATATAGGGCAGCAGTCTCTAAGGTGCTGGGTTGAGTAACCAGGTGGTAGCTGGCTATTTAACAGTCTGATGGCCTTGAGATAGAAGCTGTTTTTCAGTCTCTCGGTCCCAGCTTTGATGCACCTGTACTGACCTCGCCTTCTGGATGGTAGCGTGGTGAACAGGCAGTGGCTCGAGTGGTTGATGTCTTTGATGATCTTTTTGGCCTTCCTATGACAATGGGTGCTGTAGGTGTCCTGGAGGACATGCAGTGTGCCCTCCATCCTCTGGAGAGCCCTGCGGTTGCGGGCGGTGCAGTTGCCGTATCAGGCGGTGATACAGCCCGACAGGATAATCACAATTGTGCGTCTGTAAAAGTTTGTGAGGGTCTTAGGGGCTAAGCCAAATTTCTTCAGTCTCCTGAGGTTGAAGAGGTGCTTTACGCCTTCTACACCAGACTGTCTGTGTGTCGTAGACCATTTCAGATCGTCAGTGATGTGTACGCCGAGGAACTTGAAGCTTTCCACCTTCTAGGAGGGGTGCATCACTTGAGTGGGTTGAGTCACTGATGTGATCTTCCTGTCTGGGTTGGCGCCCCCCCTTGGGTTGTGCCGTGGCGGAGATCTTTGTGGGCCATACTCGGCCTTGTCTCAGAATGGTAAGTTGATGGTTGAAGATATCCCTCTAGTGGTGTGGTGGCTGTGCTTTGGCAAAGTGAGTGGGGTTATATACCTGTTTGGCCCTGTCCGGGGGTATCATCGGATGGGGCCACAGTGTCTCCTGACCCCTCCTGTTTCAGCCTCCAGTATTTATGCTGCAGTAGTTTATGTGTCGGGGGGCTAGGGTCAGTCTGTTATATCTGGAGTATTTCTCCTGTATTATCCGGTGTCCTGTGTTAATTTAAGTATGCTCTCTCTAATTCTCTCTTTCTCTCTTTATTTCTCTTTGAGGTCCTGAGCCCTAGGACCATACCTCAGGACTACCTGACATGATGACTCCTTGCTGTCCGTCCACCTGGCTGTGCTGCTGCTCCAGTTTCAATTGTTCTGCCTGCGGCTATGGTATCCTGACCTGTTCACCGGATGTGCTACCTGTTCCAGACCTGCTGTTTTCAACTCTCTAGAGACAGAAGGAGTGGTAGAGATACACTTAAAGATCGGCTATGAAAAGCCAACTGACATTTACTCCTGAGGTGCTGACTTGCTGCACCCTCGACAACTACTGTGATTATTATTATTTGACCATGCTGGTCATTTATGAACATTTGAACATCTTGGCCATGTACTGTTATAATCTCCACCCGGCACAGCCAGAAGAGGACTGGCCACCCCTCATAGCCTGGTTCCTCTCTAGGTTTCTTCCAAGGTTTTGGCCTTTCTTGGGAGTTTTTCCTAGCCACCGTGCTTCTACACCTGAATTGCTTGCTGTTTGGGGTTTTAGGCTGGGTATCTGTACAGCACTTTGAGATATCAGCTGATGTACGAAGGGCTATATAAATACATTTGATTTGATTCTCCACTGGGTTCCCGTCAATATGGATAGGCGTGCTCCCTCTGCTTTTTCCTGAAGTCCATGATCAGCTCCTTCATTTTGTTGACGTTGAGAGAGAGGTTATTTTTCCTGGCACCACTCCACCAGGGCCCTCACCTCCTCCCTGTAGGCTGTCTCATCATTGTTGGTAATCAGGCGTACTATGGTGTGTTGTCTGCAAACCTAATGATTGAGTTGGAGGCTAGTGTGGCCACGCAGTCATGGGTGAACAGGGAGTATAGGAGGGGGCTGAGCACGCACCCTTGTGGGGTCCCTGTGTTGAGGATCGGTGATGTGGAGGAGTTGTTTCCTACCTTCAGACCCAGGGCCCGAGCTTGATGATGAGCTTGTAGGGTACTATGGCGTTGAATGCTGAACTGTAGTCATAAACAGCATTTTTACATAGGTATTCCTCTTGTCCAGATGGGATAGGGCAGCGTGCAGTACGATGGTGATTGCATCGTCTTTGGATCTATTGGGGCGGTAAGCAAATTTAAGTGGGTCTAGGGTGTCAGGTAAGGTAGAGGTGATATGATCATTAACTAGCCTCTCAAAGCACTTCATGATGACAGAAGTGAGTGCTATGGGGGGATAGTCATTTAGTTCAGTTCCTTTGCTTTCTTGGGTACAGGAACATTAGTGAACATCTTGAAGCAAGTGGAGACAGCAGACTGTGATAAGGAGAGATTGAATATGTGTCTAAACACTCCATCCAGCTGGTCTGTGAATGCTCTGAGGACTCGGCTAGGGATGCCGTCTGGGTTAACACGCTTAAATGTCTTATCACGTTGGCCATAGAGAATAAGAGCCCACAGTCCTTGGGAGCGGGCCACGTCGATGGCACTGTGTTATCCTCAAAGCGGGCGAAGAAGGTGTTTAGCTTGTCTGGGAGGAAGACATCGGGTTCCGCAACGTGGCTGGTTTTCCCTTTCTAATCCGTGATTGTCTATAGACCCTGCCACACACGTCTTGTATCTGAGCCGTTGAATTGCAACTCCACTTTGCCTTTGTACTGACGTTTGCCTGTTAGATTGCCTTACAGAGGGAACAATTACACTGTTTGTATTTGACCATATTCCCAGTCACCTTGCCTTGGTTAAATATCGGTGGTTCGCGCATTCAGTTTAGCGAGAATGCTGCCATCTATCCACGGTTTCTGGTTTGGGTAGGTTTTAATAGTCATAGTGGGAACAACATCCCCTATACACTTCTGGATGAAATCCGTCAACGTGTACATGTACACATCAATGTTATTGTCCGAGGCTACCAGGAACATATCCCAGTCTGCGTGATCATAACAATCTTGAAGCATGGATTCCGATTGATCAGACCAGTGTTGAATAGACCTTAGCAAGGGTACTTCCTGTTTGAGTTTCTGTTTATAGGAAGGAGGAGCAAATTGGAGATGTGATCTGATTTGACGAAGGGAGGGAGGGCCTTGTAGGCATCCCGGAAGAGGGAATAGCAGTGGTCAAGTGTTGTCCCAGCGCAAGTACTACAGTTAATGTGATTATAGAACTTTGGTAGCATTTTCCTTAAATTTCCTTTCCCGGCTTTAATAAATGCGGCCTCAGAATGTGTGGTTTCCAGTTTGCATAAAGTCCAGTGTAGTTCCTTTAGGGTCATCGTGGTATCGGCTTAAGGGGGAATATACACGGCTGTGACTATAGCCAAAGGAGTATCGCTGCAGAATGCTGTGGTAGCAATGCTGGTTAAGTGCGCCTTGAATTCTAAACAGCAAACAACCCAACACCATCACACCTCCTCCTCCATGCTTCACAGTGGGAACCACACATGCAGAGATCAACCGTTCACCTACTCTGCGTCTTACAAAGACACATCGGTTGGGACCAAAAATCTCAAATTTGAACTCATAAGACCAAAGGACAAATTTCCATTGTGTCCATTGCTCATGTTTCTTGGCCCTAGCAAGTCTCTTCTTATTATTGGTGTCCTTTAGTAGTGGTTTCTTTGCAGAAATTCGACCACAAAGCCCTGATTCATGCATGTTGAGATGCGTCTGTTACTTGAACTTTGTGAAACATTTATTTGGCCTGCATGATGGGCTGTTCTTGCCATATAATAGACTTGGTCTTTTACCAAATAGGGCTATCTTCTGTATACCACCCCTACCTTGTCACAACACAACTGATTGGCTCAAATGCATGAACTTTTAGGCACACCTGTTAATTTAAATGCATTCCAGGTGATTACCTCATGAAGCTGGTTGAGAGAATGCCAAGAGTGTGCAGAGCTGTCATCAAGGCATCAATATATTTTGTTTTGTTTAACACTTTTTTGGTTACTACATGATTCCATATGTGTTATTTCATAGTTTTGATGTCTTCACTATTATTCTACAATATAGAAAATAGTTTTTTTTAATGGAATGAGTGTGTCCAAACTTTTGACTGGTACTGTATGTGTGTGAGTGTGAGTGTGTGTGTGTGTGTGTGTTTTCATGTAAATTGATTGAGTAATTAATCTTATACTACACAAAGATACATTTTTCTAAACTAATCCAATCAGTTAGTTAGATTTTTTGCACCTGTTACTGAAATGGTTGTTCCAGTTTAAATGGCTAATGTGTCCTCACAATGTTCCTAATCCTGGTAGTCATTCTGAATGCAGGTTGTGTGGGAATAAAAATTCCTGTTGGATATCCTAACTCTGGCTGGATTCCGATGTGAATTAAATATAATTTTGCAAGCCAATTTAATGTGACCTGCAGGTAGGGTTGCAAAATTCTGGAAACATTCACAAATTTCCTACGTTTTCCAAAAATCCCAGTTGAAAGATTCTAGCAATGTGGAAACAAAGCTTCCTGAAGCATTGAGGTTTTCTATCCAAAAGTGTCGAAAACAGATTCATTACTTGAGGCTTTGATCAACACAGTGTACACTAGTGGCACCTGGTGGTGCAAATCATTTATAACAGCCAAATTATTAAAGATGACGTCCCACACACCGTAGGGTGTGCGCAGTGTAGCCTTTTTATCTTCTACCAAACCAATCAGGTGGTTGTTCGCCAAAACTAAGCATTGGACGTCATTGAGCACGTGCATCTGATAAAGTGATACAGGCGTCAGCACACTGCTTCGAAGTACACTGCTTAGCAATTTCGATGCATGCTTCGGAGCTCTGGCATCAAACGT
This sequence comes from Oncorhynchus mykiss, assembly GCF_057628025.1. NCBI lineage: Eukaryota > Metazoa > Chordata > Actinopteri > Salmoniformes > Salmonidae > Oncorhynchus > Oncorhynchus mykiss. The sequence goes on from NC_143041.1 coordinate 12,848,138, forward strand.
AATGTCACTAGAAGATTTCTGGAAATGGGAGGGAATAACCAATAAATCTGTTATACTTCTACCAGGATTTCTCTGGATTTGGGAAAAGTTACTTCTTGCAGGCCTGATGTGGCCTGTAAACCACGACATTCCGGCAACTGTATTAAGGTAAAATTAGGCCTCAAAATAAGGCCTTATGATATATGTAATACATTGTAAAAAATAGTTATATTTTAATGATAACTTACACTTACGAACTCACTTGGTGAAGGCCACAGGACTGAAAACGAATGAATTCAACAACCATGTCTCTATCACTAACAAATACAGACATGGGGGTAACTCCACAATTCACATGAAAGGCACACTGGGAAATTACATTGGAGGTGTGGCTAAATGGGGGCGTAGTTTTCAGTTAGTCATTCTTGGCCACCTACAGTTGGAAGTGTTGTGTGTTTAAGTGGTCTAGGGTACAGGTTCATTTTTGCCACTGTTAAGGAATGGTGTTGTCACTCTGGTGGTCCCCTTTAAAGGATGAACGTACCTTTTCCAAAAGCATACTTTTGTACCTGTGGACCTTATGTAAGAAAGGTACTATCTGAGGGATGTCCTTTTCTTTAGGAACAAATCTAAAAAGAAAAAAAAGACCTTGTGGTCTCATGTCACTATTCTCCCCGTTCTGAATATTGTATTCTATGTTACATGTTCTGTGTTGTGAATTCCAGGAGGTAAGATAGTCTTGGCTGCCATAGTAACTAACACTGGCTTGTTTATCCGGAAGCCTAGCTATCTACCACCCTTGAGGGCATGGTGTGTGTGTGTGTGTGTGTGTGTGTGTGTGTGTGTGTGTGTGTGTGTGTGTGTGTGTGTGTGTGTGTGTGTGTGTGTGTGTGTGTGTGTGTGTGTGTGTGTGTGTGTGTGTCTAGGCCCCGCTGTGGGGGTACTGAGGGGGTTTTGATGTAACAGCTGCTGGATATGAAACACTCTAATGGATAACAACAAAGCCCATTTCACAGCCAACGGAGCAACAGGGAAACAATATTGGCTTGCTCTTGGTGGCCTCCCACTGTGGAAATGTGCCTCTCAATGTTCAACTTCCACCAGCTCTAGTTGAAAGACACATCACTCAAAATGTAAACACTGTAGACCTACACAGTACGCACTCTCTTTGAAAACGAAGCCTACATCAATATGGCCACATGCAAGAGGCTAGTAACATTGTATTTACCTAACTTGTGTATATGCTGCTAATTGGATACTGCAGAGCGAAGACCACCCACACACAATTTGGCGGAGTACATGTTGATTGATGTAGGGTGGCCTCTGTCACCTGTTATCTACTACGTTTAATGACATTGTTCTTCTATGGTCTCAAATACAAGAGCGGCACTGCTTTTGTGTGTGTGTGTGTGTGTGTGTGTGTGTGTGTGTGTGTGTGTGTGTGTGTGTGTGTGTGTGTGTGTGTGTGTGTGTAACAATCCACACCTTTGCAGACCCGATCAGACAGATAACTAATTTACATGTGACTCATCTCATATTTATTTTCTTATTCGTATTAATGGCAGCTGATGAATTATTTAGTCAGCTTTTCTACTTCCCTGCAGGGTCAGACTGCAGGCCACTTCCCAAATACCAAACACACACACACATACACACACACACACTTATCTCCTTGTGAATAGATTACCTCTCTCAGGAAGGCCTCACGCTGAGAGACTCCTGACCTTGCTGACGAGGGAACTCTGGGAGGAGATGACATCATAAGACGAGGATGAGCTCAGGCCTTCTGAAGGGTGGCAATTAAACTCCCCCCAAATAATTACATTTGCACTTATTGTAACTAAAACACGGAAAGGTTTTGCTAAAACTTTTGAATGTTTGGGGGTTTTGTGAGAAAAAAAACGTAAGAATGGAAATGAAAATCACAATGTTTTAACAAGCTGAACAGGCCCTTTACAGTTTTTTTCAATTGCTAACCTGCATTGGTCAAAACTGAAGTAACATTGTCAAAACTCTTCACACAGTCAGCAAAACAGAAGTGTATGTGGACCAAACTGTGAATAATATTTAATTGCTTTCACACTCTTTTCTCATTCATACTCCACCACCTGTAAAACTATTTATTTGCAGCACGTTTTCAAATGTGAGCACACTGTTTCCAAAACTGTTAAAAACACATTCAAAACAGAACGATGGCAAATGTCGTGCATTTCTGCAATAACCAGATTGAAACATATAGAAAATCCAGCAGAATATTTAATCATTCTTAACACAGCTGATTGTAATTTAAGCTGAAAGCCGACCCAAGTATCCTGTTTTTAGTCTCGTTACCAAACAGACAAAAGAGGACGACTTCAGAATGATTTAGTTTGGAGACATGGATCAAGGAAGACAGGTTAGTGGGGGAAAGAAGAGTGGCAGGGAGAGGGAGAATGTGTGGAGGACAAAGGAGAGGAAGACCAAGAGCGGTGGTCTCTGATGAGACAAGGGCCACAATTATTGAACATGTTGTAAACCATGGTCTCTCTTTGAAAGAGGCCGGTTTAAGGGTGCAACCAAATCTGCAGGGTTGAACAGTTGCATCAATAGTACGAATTTTCCTGCAAAACAACAGGTGAGATGTGCATCATTCAATGACCAGATGCGTAGAAAATTGCCATTGGTAATGGTAATGGTAACACTTCTCCTGAAGACTGCCAGGTTGTATTAGGCCTTCCAGAAGATACTTTCCAAGATGCATCGCCAGAGACGACATAAGATGTGATGTTGATGAGAACTTGTGGCCAAATGCAGGAGAGAGGGAGAACTAAAACCCTCACAGTACTATGCAGTATGAGGGATTATACTATACATGTTGATGAGAACTAGAACCCTCACAGTACTGTACAGTATGAGGGATTATACTATATATGTTGATGAGAACTAGAACCCTCACAGTACTGTGCAGTATGAGGGATTATACTACACATGTTGATGAGAACTAGAACCCTCACAGTACTGTGCAGTATGAGGGATTATACTATACATGTTGATGAGAACTAGAACCCTCACAGTACTGTACAGTATGAGGGATTATACTATACATGTGATGAGAACTAGAACCCTCACAGTACTGTACAGTATGAGGGATTATACTATACATGTTGATTAGAACTAGAGCCCTCACAGTACTGTATAGTATGAGTGATTATACTACACATGTTGATGAGAACTAGAACCCTCACAGTACTGTACAGTATGAGGGATTATACTATACATGTTGATGAGAACTAGAACCCTCACAGTACTGTACAGTATGAGGGATTATACTATACATGTTGATGAGAACTAGAACCCTCACAGAACTGTACAGTATGAGTGATTATACTAGACATGTTGATGAGAACTAGAACCCTCACAGTACTGTACAGTATGAGTGTTATACTATACATGTTGATGAGAACTATAACCCTCACGGTACTGTACAGTATGAGGGATTATACTATACATGTTGATGAGAACTAGAACCCTCACAGTACTGTGCAGTATGAGGGATTATACTATACATGTTGATGAGAACTAGAACCCTCACAGTACTGTACAGTATGAGGGATTATACTATACATGTTGATGAGAACTAGAGCCCTCACAGTACTGTACAGTATGAGTGATTATACTACACATGTTGATGAGAACTATAACCCTCACAGTACTGTACAGTATGAGGGATTATACTATACATGTTGATGAGAACTAGAACCCTCACAGTACTGTACAGTATGAGGGATTATACTATACATGTTGATGAGAACTAGAACCCTCACAGAACTGTACAGTATGAGTGATTATACTAGACATGTTGATGAGAACTAGAACCCTCACAGTACTGTACAGTATGAGTGTTATACTATACATGTTGATGAGAACTATAACCCTCACAGTACTGTACAGTATGAGAGATTATACTATACATGTTGATGAGAACTAGAACCCTCACAGTACTGTACAGTATGAGTGATTATACTATACATGTTGATGAGAACTAGAACCCTCACAGTACTGTGCAGTATGAGGGATTATACTATACATGTTGATGAGAACTAGAACCCTCACAGTACTGTGCAGTATGAGGGATTATACTATACATGTTGATGAGAACTAGAACCCTCACAGTACTGTACAGTATGAGTGATTATACTATACATGTTGATGAGAACTAGAACCCTCAAAGTACTGTGCAGTATGAGGGATTATACTATACATGTTGATGAGAACTAGAACCCTCACAGTACTGTGCAGTATGAGGGATTATACTATACATGTTGATGAGAACTAGAACCCTCACAGTACTGTGCAGTATGAGGGATTATACTACACATGTTGATGAGAACTAGAACCCTCACGGTACTGTACAGTATGAGGGATTATACTATACATTTTGATGAGAACTAGAACCCTCACAGTACTGTACAGTATGAGGGATTATACTATACATGTTGATGAGAACTAGAACCCTCACAGTACTGTACAGTATGAGTGATTATACTATACATGTTGATGAGAACTAGAACCCTCACAGTACTGTGCAGTATGAGGGATTATACTATACATGTTGATGAGAACTAGAACCCTCACAGTACTGTACAGTATGAGTGATTATACTAGACATGTTGATGAGAACTAGAACCCTCACAGTACTGTACAGTATGAGTGATTATACTATACATGTTGATGAGAACTAGAACCCTCACAGTACTGTGCAGTATGAGGGATTATACTATACATGTTGATGAGAACTAGAACCCTCACAGTACTGTGCAGTATGAGGGATTATACTATACATGTTGATGAGAACTAGAACCCTCACAGAACTGTACAGTATGAGTGATTATACTATACATGTTGATGAGAACTAGAACCCTCACAGTACTGTGCAGTATGAGGGATTATACTATCCATGTTGATGAGAACTAGAACCCTCACAGTACTGTACAGTATGAGGGATTATACTATACATGTTGATGAGAACTAGAACCCTCACAGTACTGTACAGTATGAGGGATTATACTATACATGTTGATGAGAACTAGAGCCCTCACAGTACTGTACAGTATGAGGGATTATACTATACATGTTGATGAGAACTAGAACCCTCACAGTACTGTACAGTATGAGGGATTATACTATACATGTTGATGAGAACTAGAACCCTCACAGTACTGTACAGTATGAGGGATTATACTATACATGTTGATGAGAACTAGAACCCTCACAGAACTGTACAGTATGAGTGATTATACTATACATGTTGATGAGAACTAGAACCCTCACAGTACTGTGCAGTATGAGGGATTATACTATACATGTTGATGAGAACTAGAACCCTCACAGTACTGTACAGTATGAGTGATTATACTATACATGTTGATGAGAACTAGAACCCTCACAGTACTGTACAGTATGAGGGATTATACTATACATGTTGATGAGAACTAGAACCCTCACAGTACTGTGCAGTATGAGGGATTATACTATACATGTTGATGAGAACTAGAACCCTCACAGTACTGTACAGTATGAGGGATTATACTATACATGTTGATGAGAACTAGAACCCTCACAGTACTGTACAGTATGAGGGATTATACTATACATTTTTTATTATTATTATTATTATTATTGCAGCCCAGGAATTTCAGTAATTAGATTTTTGTTTCAACTTTTTATTTTTCACAAGTAAATTACTATATGCAAAGATACAGAAAATAGTAAAGGCTATTAAAGCAAATTGCTGCATTTCTGATTCATTCTTGTTACATAGACTTTAGTACAGTCAATAAAGTGAAAAGGTGTTATTCTAATTCTATGAAGAAATACTGATTAATGTGAAAAGTCTTTTCAAACTTCAAAGAGAAAAGTTAATCATTTATGTAATGCTCCCTGTTGTTAGTGTTTTTTAGGTCAGTGTGTTATGAGTGACAATGTACAGTTGAAGTCGAAAGTTTACATACGCTTAGGTTGGAGTCATTAAAACTCATTTTTCAATCACTCCACACATGTCTTGTTAACAAACTATAGTTTTGGAAAGTCGGTTAGGACATCTACTTTGTGCATGACAGAAGTAATTTTTCCAACAATTGTTTACAGACAGATTATTTCACTTATGATTCATTGTATCACAATTCCAGTGGGTCAGAAGTTTACATACACTAAGTTGACTGCCTTTAAACAGCTTGGAAAATTCCAGAAAATCATGTCACGGCTTTAGAAGCTTCTGATAGGCTAATTGACATAATTTGAGTCAATTGAAGGTGTACCTGCGGATTTATTTCAAGGCCTACCTTCAAACTCAGTGCCTCTTTGCTTGACATCATGGGAAAATCAAAAGAAATCAGCCAAGACCTCAGAAGAAAAATTTGTGGACCTCCACAAGTCTGGTTCATCCTTGGGAGCAATTTCCAAATGCCTGAAGGTACCACGCTCTTCTGTACAAACAATAGTACGCAAGTATAAACACCATGGGACCACGCAGCCGTCATACCACTCAGGAAGGAGACACGTTCTGTCTCCTAGAGATGAACGTACTTTGGTGTGAAAAGTGCAAATCAATCCCAGAACAACAGAAAAGGACCTTGTGAAGATGCTGGAGGAAACAGGTACAAAAGTATCTATATTCACAGTAAAACGAGTCCTATATCGACATAACCTGAAAGGCCGCTTAGCAAAAAAGAAGCCTCTGCTCCAAAACTGCCATAAAAAAAGCCAGACTACGGTTTGCAACTGCACATGGGGACAAAGATCGTACTATTTGGAGAAATGTCCTCTGGTCTGATGAAACAAAAATAGAACTGTTTGGCCATAATGACCATCGTTATGTTTGGAGGAAAAGGCTTGCAAGCCGAAGAACACCATCCCAAACGTGAAGCACGGGGGTGGCAGCATCATGTTGTGGTGGTGCTTTGCTGCAGTAGAGACTGGTGCACTTCACAAATTAGATGGCATCATGAGGCAGGAAAATGATGTGGATATATTGAAGCAACATCTCAAGACATAAGTCAGGAAGGTAAAGCTTAGTCACAAATGGGTCTTCCAAATGGACAGTGACCCCAAGCATACTTCCAAAGTTGTGGCAAAATGGCTTAAGGACAACAAAGTCAAGGTATTGGAGTGGCCATCACAAAGTCCTGACCTCAACCCTATAGAAAATGTGGGCAGAACTGAAAAAGCATGTGCGAACAAGGAGGCCTACAAACCTGACTCAGTTACACCAGCTCTGTCAGGAGGAATGGGCCAAAATTCACCCAACTTATTGTGGGAAGCTTGTGGAAGGTTACCCAAAACGTTTGACCCAAGTTAAACAATTTAAAGGCAATGCTACCAAATATTAATTGAGTGTATGTGAACTTCTGACCCACTGGGAATGTGATGAAAGAAATTAAAGCTAAAATAAATAATGCTCTCTACTATTATTCTGACATTTCACATTCTTAAAATAAAGTGGTGATCGTAACTGACCTAAGACAGGGATTTTTTACAAGGATTAAATGTCAGGAATTGTGAAAAACTGAGTTTAAATATATTTGGCTAAAGTGTATGTAAACTTCAACTGTATGCTTGCTGAGTGAGAATTGTTGCCATTGTTACGATCGAACAAGCTTATTTTGAGACATGCACAAAGTGTTTTGGGGGCTTGAGTGAGTTTTGGAGGTGAGATGAACTGTTTGTTCAGGATGCATGTTGGTAATGCAGACTGTGTGAAGAGTTTTGAAAAAGTGGCTTCAGCATTGACCGATGCTTGTTAGCAATTGAAAACAACGGTAAATGTAATACATTTCCACAGCACTCTGGGTATGAGTCCAGGTGAATGTAATACATGTAATACATTTCCACAGCACTCTGGGTATGAGTCCAGGTGAATGTAATACATGTAATACATTTCCACAGCACTCCGGGTATGAGTCCAGGTGAATGTAATAAATGTAATACATTTCCACAGCACTCCGGGTATGAGTCCAGGTGAATGTAATACATGTAATACATTTCCACAGCACTCCGGGTATGAGTCCAGGTGAATGTAATACATGTAATAAATTTCCACAGCACTCTGGGTATGAGTCCAGGTGAATGTAATACATGTAATACATTTCCACAGCACTCTGGGTATGAGTCCAGGTGAATGTAATACATGTAATACATTTCCACAGCACTCCGGGTATGAGTCCAGGTGAATGTAATACATGTAATACATTTCCACAGCACTCTGGGTATGAGTCCAGGTGAATGTAATACATGTAATACATTTCCACAGCACTCTGGGTATGAGTCCAGGTGAATGTAATACATGTAATACATTTCCACAGCACTCCGGGTATGAGTCCAGGTGAATGTAATACATGTAATACATTTCCACAGCACTCTGGGTATGAGTCCAGGTGAATGTAATACATGTAATACATTTCCACAGCACTCCGGGTATGAGTCCAGGTACGAGTGCAAGTAATCCAAAGTGACGGGGCAGCTATTTCTGAATATCAATGTACGTGGCAGCTAGAATCACTGTTAACTGTTTGAAAACCCTTTATAAAGCCTTGGCACTGACACACGCTGATACAAAGTGTCAGAGCAGCCTTGAAGCAAATGCAATTTCACGATACAGAACTATCCCATTACTGTTCCTCAATAGATGGTAATGATAACAATCACTGAGCTTCTGCCGTTCACAATGAAAACCATTCTATAGTAACAGAGATAAATTAGCCCCGATAGCGTTATTTTTACTCACAGCAAGAACACAGACCTCAAATCCATGTCTACAATCCTCTACCTAATGTTCTATTCACACACACACACACGCACACACACACACACACAAACACACACGCACGCGCACACACACACACACACACGGGACGTGGCTGCTTCTTAGCAACCAGCTATGGCTTTGTGAAATCGGCTTTGCTTTCAATAACGTTTTAGCCTTCTCCCCTGTGGCCCTGGAGTTGGCAGTTGGTAGGGCTCTTCCCAGTGCGTGTGTGAGCAGTGTACAGAGCAGGCTCAGTCAGGCAACTCTCCATCATGGTTGTGATTAATGTTTTCAATGAAAAATAGGTCTGTCGCGATGGTCAATTATTTCTTACACAGGTTGTCTACAAATAGAGACACTGTTGGTGCTCTCTCTCTCTTTCACTTGTCACTTTCTCACTCACTCCATCTCTCCTAACTCTGTCTGTCTTTCTTTCAGTGCCTTAGAGCCACTGCCAGACATTGAGATTGAGTCAATATTTCCTTCTCCTCTGTTCTATTCTCTTTCTCTCTCGCTCTTTTTCTCACCCATTCCGTTTCTCCTATCTCTGTCTATATTTCTGTTACTATGTCTCCATCTGTTTGCCTCTAACCCCCCTCCCTCTCTACCGCTCTCATCTGGCCGATGTGGACACCTCTTCTACATTTGAGTTTAAAATCAACTTAACTCATCTCATATCCCCAGAGGACCAGTCCAAGCCCTTGTATCCACAGAGAGAATGAGAGCGAGAGAGAGACTGAGAGAGAGACGCAGCACCTGAACCATGATCCGCCATGTGTCAGTCAGTGTGAGGGTAACACCTGATCCCCCCGCAGTGTCGGTAGCTTGTTTGTGCCGATGTGTTACCTATTCTCCCTGTCTCCAGGAACGCTGTCAGTTCCCAAGGCTGCATCCCGCTAGTCAATTACAGTGAGGACATGAGGAGACGAAGCCACTTCACACCATTGAGATACATCCCCTAGAATTTCCAAATGTTCTGTTTACCTCCCCTTCCTTTCCCTCCCATTTTTCCTCCACCCCCTTTCCTCACCCCTACCCCCTGTTACCAAAAAGGACTTTGATTTCTTTTGAGCGAGGGAGTAGAGAGGCGAGGAGAGAGAGGCGATGCATCAAAACGACTTTCCTGTGTTGCCGATAACACGTTGCTGCCTCGGGAATAATAGAGTTGATTGAATTAGCCATCCATTTCTGATTGGTGCTCATAAATCTAGAAACTCCATGATCCCACTAGCAGTCACAAAGCCCTGTGATGGAGGAATAGATACTTCACAGCTCTGGCCAGAAGAGAGAGAGAGACTGACAGAGAGAGAGGCTGACAGAGATACGGACAGAGAGAAAGGCTGACAGAGATACGGAGAGAGAGACGGACAGATTGAGAGAGAAAGAGAGAGAGACGGGCAGAGAGAGAGACGGGCAGAGAGAGAGACGGGCAGAGAGAGAGACTGACAGAGACAGAGACGGACAGAGACAGAGACGGACAGAGACAGAGACGGACAAAGAGAGAGAGAGACGGGCAGAGAGAGAGAGAGACAGAGATTTGAAATTTGGCTAAAACTAATTGAATGTGTCATTGAATCAATTGCACATTATGGCAGCGAGGTGTGGGGTCCACTTGCAAAACAAGATTTCATCAAATCGGACAAACAATCAATTGAAACCCTGCATGCAGAGTTCTGTAGGATTGTCCTACATGTCCAGAGGAAAACTACAAACAATGCATGCAGGGCAGAATTAGGCCAATATCCACTAATATTAAAACTCATAAAAGAGCCATTAAGTTTTGGAAACACAGTGATCCCCTCTCATATCATTACAAAGCCCTGCAATGTCAAAAGCTGAGCAAAGAAAAGAGTCCCCTCATCCAGCTGGTCCTGGGGCTGAGTTCACAAACCTGTTCTACTAACACACTGAAGCCTCAGGACCAGAACATCCAATCAATCAGAATAAACCAAATTACAACACTGTCAAAACAAAACTACATTGCTTATTGGGAAACACAAGCACAAAGCAAAATGCAGTGCTATCTGGCCCTAAATTGACAGTACACCGTGGCTAAATATTTGACCATGGTTACTGATCAAAACCTTAGAAAAACCTTGACAAAGTACAGGCTCAGTAAGCACAGCCTTGCCATTGAGAAGGGTAGACACAGGAAAACCTGGCTCCCTGTATAGGAAAGGCTGTGCAACCACTGCACAACAGCAGAACCTGGCTCCCTGTATAGGAAAGGCTGTGCAACCACTGCACAACAGCAGAACCTGGCTCCCTGTAGAGGAAAGGCTGTGCAACCACTGCACAACAGCAGAACCTGGCTCCCTGTAGATGAAAGGCTGTGCAACCACTGCACAACAGCAGAACCTGGCTCCCTGTAGAGGAAAGGCTGTGCAACCACTGCACAACAGCAGAACCTGAGATGGAGATGCATTTCCTCACAAAATGTGAAGATATAAAACAATTAGAGAGTGTCATTTCCCCAAATTTGAAACCCTTATTCAAGGTTTCAAAGACCTCTCTGATGAGAGTAGGCTACCCGTCCTGTTGGGGGAGGACGCAGAGAGCTGTGGGTTGGCAGCGCACTACATTGCTGCCTGCCAGAAGTTGAGGGACAGTGTCTGGACAGACCAATCAACCTGCACATGTCCTCTACTGTATGCTTATTGTTATTGTTCAATGTCTGGTTATTTTGACCCTTGGTTATTGTTGTTACTGTTGTCCCGTTGACAATTTAGATTCTTATTATTTTCATATTGTAAATATCAAAAGTAAGCTTTGGTAATATGTACATTGTTACGTCAAGCCAATAAAGCAAATAAAGCAAGAGATGGACAGAGAGAGATGGAGAGATGGACAGACGAGACAGAGAGTTGGACAGAGAGAGAGAGAGAGAGAGAGAGAGAGAGAGATGGACGGAGAGAGAGAGATGGAGAAAGAGATGGAAAAATGGACAGAGAGAGAGATGGACATAGAGGAAGAGAGCGATGGAGAGAAAGATGGAGAGATGGACAGAGAGAGAGGTGGAGAGATGGACGGAGAGGGAGAGAGAGAGAGAGAGAGATGGACAGAGATGGAGATGGACAGAGGGAGAGAGAGGGAGTGAGAGAGATGGACAGAGATGGAGAGAGAGAGAGAGAGAGAGAGAGAGAGATCCCCAGTCACAACATTTCTGCCACTTTGAAGATGCTAAAACAGAACTTGAGTGTGCATAACTATTCACTTCCCTGGGCTTTGACTAGGCCATTCCAAGACATTTAAATGTTTCCCTTTAAACCAGGTGAACCTCCGTCAAAGGGGGTGAATACATATGCACTCACTACTTTTAAAAATTGGACAAAGGGAGAGAGAGGGAGTGAGAGAGATTGGGGGAGAGAGAGATGGACAGAGAGATGGACAGAGTGAGAGAGAGATGGACAGAGAGAGAGAGAGTAAATCTCAGTAAGTCCTCAATAATGGTGTTCCAAAAAAGGTCCAGTCTCCAGGACCACAAATACAAATTCCATCTAGACACCGTAGCCCTGGAGCACACAAAAAACTATACATACCTTGGCCTAAACATCAGCGCCGCAGGTAGCTTCCACATAGCTGTGAACGATCTGAGAGACAAGGCAAGAAGGGCCTTCTATGCCATCAAAAGGAACATGAAATTTGACATACCAATTAGGATCTGACTAAAAATACTTGAATCAGTTATAGAACCCATTGCCTTTTATGGTTGTGAGGTCTGGGGTCCGCTCACCAACCAATAATTCACAAAATGGGACAAACCCAAAATTGAGACTCTGCATGCAGAATTCTGCAAAAATATCCTCTGTGTACAACGTAGAACACCAAATAATGCATGCAGAGCAGAATTAGGCAGATACTCACTAATTATCAAAATCCAGAAAAGAGCCGTTACATTTTACAACCACCTTAAACTAAAGCGATTCCCGAACCTTCCATAACAAAGCTGTGTTGGTTAATTTCTGAATTATCAAATGAGGAGAGACAAACTTATCACACAAGTCAGAGTCATACTTAAACTGAATCTTTATTAGTGAGAGCTTTGCAATAGCGATGGCCATCTCAGATGATTCGTTGAGAGCACCGAGACAAAAGTACAAAGGTCTTTTATAGCCAAGATACACCCCTTTCAACGTACATGACAAACAACAGATGTATAGAACGGGTCACAAGGTTTAGATCTGAAGGAAAGATACCTATAATACATAGCAGACAGCATCTGCTGTGTCAACAGTTTTCATTGTACCAGTGTCTGGCCCTCTGTCTCCAAACTGGAACCATCTCTCCCTGGTACCATATAGAACAGAAACATTAACTCATGCTCTGGAATGCTCTTTAGGTTTTATCACCCAAAAGACATACATCTCCTCTGTCAGTGTTATCTTCCAGAGGCCCATCCTCAGTAGAACACACACACAATAGTTAACAGAATTCTCTCTTCTGTTGCATAGAACAACCATTTGATGCAATCAAAGTATTATAACATAATCTTGCAATTTTGCCACCATATCACCTACAGAGAGATGAACCTGGCGAAGAGTCCCCTAAGCAAGCTGGCCCTGGGGCTCTGTTCACAAACACAAACACACCCCACAGAGCCCCAGGACAGCAACACAATTAGACCCAACCAAATCATGAGAAAACAAAAAGATAATTACTTGTAAAATTGGAAAGAATTAACAAAAAAACAGAGCAAACTAGAATGCTATTTGGCCCTAAACAGAGAGTACACGGTGGCAGAATACCTGACCACTGTGACTCACCCAAACTTAAGGAAAGCTTTGACTATGTACAGACGAGTGAGCATAGCCTTGCTATTGAGAAAGGCCGCTGAAGGCAGACCTGGCTCTCAAGAGAAGACAGGCTATGTGCACACTGCCCACAGGTGGAAACTGAGCTGCACTTCTTAATTCCTGCCAAATGTATGGCAGTATTAGAGACACATATTTCCCTCAGATTACACAGATCCACAAAGAATTCGAAAACAAACCCGATTTTGGTAAACTCCCATATCTACTAGGTGAAATACCAGTGTGACATCACAGCAACAAGATTTGTGACCTGTTCTCACAAGAAAAGGTAAACTAGTGAAGAGAGAGAGAGAGAGAGAGAGAGAGAGAGAGAGAGGGAAGATGGACAGAGGGAGGAGATGGACAGAGAGAGAGAGTTGGACAGAGAGAAAGAGAGAGAGAGAGAGGACTGACTATGTGCTTCTGGGAAGTATTTAGGCTGTGTCATCTTATGAGCTGAATTAAATAGTTTAAAGTAGCTTCCTCTCCTTGTTTCATTTCCTTCATCTGAATGGATGTAATGAGAACTTGGCAGCTGAACAGTTCAAAGCAGGCCAAGGAGTGGGCTTGCTCCATTACTCCACTACTTCACCTACTTCTCCTTGTATCCATTCCTTCAGTTCTCCTGAGCTTGGTCTCTTTGACATTCACATGCAAATCACACTGTACTAAGTTGAACTTCTTTGTCAAAGACTTTCCAAGCAGCAAAGGAACACCAATAGATTGTACACTAAAACCTTCACTACATGCTATCCAGAGCAACTAGCAAGAGTGGATAGAGATATGCCTTGCTCAAGGGCACATTGACATATTTTCACCTAGTCAGCTTGGGGAGTTGAACCGGCAACCTTTTGGTTGGTGTTCTAACACTAACTCCAACGCTCTGAACAGGCTATTGTGCCTTCACAGCTGAAGACAGCAGGTGCATGATGTCTTACAAAGACAGAACAAATTGAATTTTTAAAGCTGCATGTATCAAAGACATGTATCCTGATATATTTCACAGGTCTTACAGTGTAGATAATGAGATATAGTCATGTCACTCTGAGTGTCAGATCGGGGGAGTTGACATGACTGTGGAGCCTGTATACCGCTAGGCCCCTGTGGACCTAGACTGAATGGCACTTGGCCCTATTCATTATTATTCCTGGTTCGACGTGCCCTTTCATGCAGCCTAAGATGGGATCGCAGCGATAACTGAAGCCCATGGCAATGGATGCAATCCCCCCGAATTACCTGGAACATGAATGGAAAGCTAAGTCTTCTATAAAGCCTTTCTGGAAGGAAATCAATTGTTGCAATTGGCAGATTTGGCAAACTTTCTGCTAACAGAGTTGACACATCCCTATTTAGAGGTTCACAGTTCACCTGTAATTAGGAGTTCACATCTCACCTGTACTTAGGAGTTCACAGCTCACCTGTAATTAGGAGTTCACAGCTCACCTGTAATTAGGAGTTCACAGCTCACCTGTAATTAGAAGTTCACATCTCACCTGTACTTAGGAGTTCACATCTCACCTGTACTTAGGAGTTCACATCTCACCTGTACTTAGGAGTTCACAGCTCACCTGTAATTAGAAGTTCACAGCTCACCTGTACTTAGGAGTTCACAGCTCACCTGTAATTAGAAGTTCACAGCTCACCTGTAATTAGGAGTTCACAGCTCACCTGTAATTAGGAGTTCACAGCTCACCTGTAATTAGGAGTTCACAGCTCACCTGTAATTAGGAGTTCACAGCTCACCTGTAATTAGGAGTTCACAGCTCACCTGTAATTAAGAGTTCACAGCTCACCTGTAATTAGTTGTAAACCTATTTTTCTTAGATACATTTTTTGGGACATGATCAAAAACCTCAAGCACAGTTTGCTAACATTTTATTTGGTACACATTTGGTACAAAGAATGACTAACTTTATAAAAAAAAGAATGGCACCGGTTGGCCTATAGGTGGTGCTGTTATATGCAGTCAAATCAAATGTATTTACAGTGCCTTGCGAAAGTATTCGGCCCCCTTGAACTTTGCGACCTTTTGCCACATTTCAGGCTTCAAACATAAAGATATAAAACTGTATTTTTTTGTGAAGAATCAACAACAAGTGGGACACAATCATGAAGTGGAACGACATTTATTGGATATTTCAAACTTTTTTAACAAATCAAAAACTGAAAAATTGGGCGTGCAAAATTATTCAGACCCTTTACTTTCAGTGCAGCAAACTCTCTCCAGAAGTTCAGTGAGGATCTATGAATGCTCCAATGTTGACCTAAATGACTAATGATGATAAATACAATCCACCTGTGTGTAATCAAGTCTCCGTATAAATGCACCTGCACTGTGATAGTCTCAGAGGTCCGTTAAAAGCGCAGAGAGCATCATGAAGAACAAGGAACACACCAGGCAGGTCCGAGATACTGTTGTGAAGAAGTTTAAAGCCGGATTTGGATACAAAAAGATTTCCCAAGCTTTAAACATCCCAAGGAGCACTGTGCAAGCGATAATATTGAAATGGAAGGAGTATCAGACCACTGCAAATCTACCAAGACCTGGCCGTCCCTCTAAACTTTCAGCTCATACAAGGAGAAGACTGATCAGAGATGCAGCCAAGAGGCCCATGATCACCCTGGATGAACTGCAGAGATCTACAGCTGAGGTGGGAGACTCTGTCCATAGGACAACAATCAGTCAGTCGTATATTGCACAAATCTGGCCTTTAAGGAAGAGTGGCAAGAAGAAAGCCATTTCTTAAAGATATCCATAAAAAGTGTTGTTTAAAGTTTGCCACAAGCCACCTGGGAGACACACCAAACATGTGGAAGAAGGTGCTCTGGTCAGATGAAACCAAAATTGAACTTTTTGGCAACAATGCAAAACATTATGTTTGGCGTAAAAGCAACACAGCTGAACACACCATCCCCACTGTCAAACATGGTGGTGGCAGCATCATGGTTTGGGCCTGCTTTTCTTCAGCAGGGACAGGGAAGATAGTTAAAATTTATGGGAAGATGGATGGAGCCAAATACAGGACCATTCTGGAAGAAAACCTGATGGAGTCTGCAAAAGACCTGAGACTGGGACGGAGATTTGTCTTCCAACAAGACAATGATCCAAAACATAAAGCTAAATCTACAATGGAATGGTTCAAAAATAAACATATCCAGGTGTTAGAATGGCCAAGTCAAAGTCCATACCTGAATCCAATTGAGAATCTGTGGAAAGAACTGAAAACTGCTGTTCACAAATGCTCTCCATCCAACCTCACTGAGCTCGAGCTGTTTTGCAAGGAGGAATGGGAAAAAATTTCAGTCTCTCGATGTGCAAAACTGATAGAGACATACCCCAAGCGACTTACAGCTGTAATCGCAGCAAAAGGTGGCGCTACAAAGTATTAACTTCAGGGGGCTGAATAATTTTGCACGCCCAATTTTTCAGTTTTTGATTTGTTAAAAAAGTTTGAAATATCCAATAAATGTCGTTCCACTTCATGATTGTGTCCCACTTGTTGTTGATTCTTCACAAAAAAATACAGTTTTATATCTTTATGTTTGAAGCCTGAAATGTGGCAAAAGGTCGCAAAGTTCAAGGGGGCCGAATACTTTCGCAAGGCACTGTATAAAGCTCTTTTCACATCAGCTGATGTCACAAAGTGTTTATACAGAAACCCAGCCTAAAACCCAAAAACAGCAAGCAATCTCACTTAAACCCTCATATCTGCTGCCCCGTTTGACCAAGAGACTTGAAACTTTGTGTGTTGGTGTTTATCCTATTGTTGTACAAATTTGGCTCATGGACCCATAAGGTCTGTCAGGATAGATTTTCCTCCATCTTCAACATTTTTTTATTTTTGGAAAACTTCTCAGAAACCATGAGTCCAAATAACACCAAATTCAGTACGCAGGCCCATTGTATATCTCTTAACTTTGGTTAAGAGATGGCTGAATTATTGATTAATCAGATTTTACGTGTCCATTTTGGAATCCTTTGTAAATACACTCCACTGTCACATATACTCCCTCTCCGACGCTCTAGGTCACCAGGTTACTCATTATTACGTACGCCTGTCACCATCATTACGCGCACCAGCGCCTCATCAGACTCACCTGGACTTCATCACCCTCTTGATTACCTTCCCTATATCTGTCACTCCCTTTGGTTCCTTCCCCAGGCGTTATTGACTCTGTTTGTGTTTCATTTCTGTACACTACCCGTGTTTCTTGTTTTGTTAATGTATTTATTAAATTATTCACTCCCTGTACTTTCTGACTCTCAGCATAAACATTACATCCACAACGGCCTATCAACTTGAAACATTTTGGGATGATCAAATACATTACCATGATGAACCATGTTAAGTTTGGCATTGATGAACAATAAGGAAACTATTAATGACTACAATAATCAAAGAACATCTTGTCATGGGACAAAGAAAGTATGATTCGCTCCAAATGTGGTATTTGGATCGATGCATATTAACACATATGCTAATATGCTAAAATATGTTAGAAATGCTTCAATCTTCTCATGAACCATAGGACCAATTGACACCATTTGGAAAGTAGGCCCATGGTACTGTACATGTCTTAACTTGGTTTGAGAAAAGCTAAGGGATGGGTCATAACACGGCTGAGTTGGTGACAATAACAAATGTGATTTTGCGTGTCCTTTTAAACCACTGTAAATCCACTCCACAGTGACCTATCAACTTGACATATGTCTTCGCTAACATAGACATCCGTAAGATGAACTACAATGAATTTGGTATTGATAGCTCAAAAAACAAGGAAGCTATTAACAACTCATTCTTTGGCTATGTAACACCAACGCTCAAAATCATCTTCTCGTCAGGAACGCCAGATTTTGTATTTAGGGACATAGAGGAAGTTAGTTTCTACATGATGGAGTGCTTACTTTATCCAACTGATCTTGTGTCGTTTCTGTCATCCAGTGAACCCTGTTCATTGCAGCTTGCAGCTATATTAGTTGCATTTACGGCTTGATGAGAGGGAGGGAAACTAACACAAGAGGAGTGAGAGAGGGGAGGAAGGAAGGGAAACTAACACAAGAGGAGTGAGAGAGGGGAGGGAGTAAGAGAAACTAACACAAGAGGAGTGAGAGAGGGGAGGGGGAAGGGAGGGTAACTAACACAAGAGGAGTGAGAGAGGGGAGGGAGGAAGGGAAACTAACACAAGAGGAGTGAGAGAGGGGAGGGAGGAAGGGAGGGAAACTAACACAAGAGGAGTGAGAGGGGGGAGGGAGGAAGGGAAACTAACACAAGAGGAGTGAGAGAGGGTAGGGAGGAAGGGAAACTAACACAAGAGGAGTGAGAGAGGGGAGGGAGGAAGGGAGAAAGTAATCAAATAACATTGCTTGTAATAATATTTTATGTCTCACCTGTCATCCATTGTAATGACTTTGAACCCAGACAGGCTCTGTTCCACTAGGATGCAATACAAAAAGTACCATTCCCTCCCATGATCACTGACCTACCAACGTCTGATTCTGTTTCATCAAATGAACTGATGTTGGCCTACTCTGTTTCGAGACATGCGGATGCAGGGTGATGTTTATTTGGATGTGTTGTACTCCCCGGTGGGAGTTGTTAGTGTATGTCTTATTGTTTTGTGTTGACACAAGCTGTGAAAATGACATTTCCCCAATGAGGAAAGTATATAAGAAATGTACAACACAGAACAAATACAGTAGAATAACAGAAAGCGTTTTGTGAATGACTGGAGCCTTTAAACCACATGTCAAACTCAATCCCTGGAGGGCCACAGTGTCTGCAACAGGTTTTCATTCCTCCCTGCCACTTAATTGATCAAATTAGGTCATTGATTGGCTGGGAAGTCAACACACCTGGTTGTTTAGGTCGAAATTGGAAACTAATTGAAAGGGAAGGGCCCATATGTAAGTATTTCACTGTTAGTCCACATCTGTGACGAATAACATTTGATTTGATTTGAAGAACGGAAAGCGACACTGTGCCCCTCCAGGAACTGTCTTCTTGGTAAGCAACTCCAGTGGAGAATTGGCCTTGTGTTTAAGGTTATTGACGTGCTGAAAGGTGAATTAATCTCCCAGTATCTGGTGGAAAGCAGACTGAACCAGGTTTTCCTCTAGGATTTTGCCCGTGCTTAGCTCCATTCAGTTTATTTTTTATCCTGAAAAACTCCCCAGTCCTTAACGATTACAAGCATGCACATAACATGATGCAGCCACCACTATGCTTGAAAATATGGAGAGTGGTACTCAGTAATGTGTTGTATTGGATTTGCCCCAAAAATGACACTTTTTTTTTTCCGAACAAAAAGTGAATTGCTTTGACACATTTTTTGCAGTATGCCTTGTTGTGTAATTAATAACTTTGTTAATTGTGTAATTAATATCTTCACCATGCTTAAAGGGATATTCAATGTCTGCTTTTTTAGTTTTAAACACTATTATTGCACATAGAGTCCATGCAACTTATTATGTGACTTGTAAAGGAAATGTTATTCCTGAACTTATTTAGGCATAACGAAGGGGTTGAATACTTTTTGACTCAAACATTTCCGCTTTACATTTTTAATAAAAAAATTAATAAAAAAAAAACATATTTTCACTTTGATATTATGGGGTATAGTGTGTGTAGGCCAGTGACAAAACATGTTGATTTAATACATTTTTAATTCAGGCTGTATCACAACAAAATGTGGAAAAGGTTTTAAGGGGTGTGAATACTTTCTCAAGGCACTGTATGTGGTGTATAGTTTTTGTGTTTTTGGTGATGTCACTTCTTGCCACTGTGTGGCAGTAATGCATCAGGATATAGGTTAGGTTTAAAGGTCAACTCAGCGAGATGACGTAGATGCACGAAGTAAAGAGCAGTAGTGGGTCCATTTCTGCAGCAACCAGGAGCGTTGAAGTGCAAGGCTATACTTCTCCGCTGTTTTGGTCCCGTAGCTACCACATTGTAGCAGCATGAGGCGTACCCGTGCACATGCCCAGATACTCTGTGTGATTGTGGGAGAGAAAAGTCTTGCATCGTGCTCATCTCAAAAAAAGTGATTTGTTAGAGGATCACTTTTGTGAAGGGTCAAAATGTGTACAAAATGTGTTGCATTCTGGGGATGACAATGTTCTGACTTGCGCCTACATGGCAACTGCATGAAAATCATGTGGTCAAAGGTCATGAATTGTTTTCCTGCAGTCGACTGTAAGTTCATCCTGCAGCCACCGCCTGTATTGTTAGAGGCTCTATTGTCAATTCAGGCTGTTCCACTCATTATGGTCTTTTTGTTTGACCCACGCAAACGTGACCAAATGCATGACTGAAACATGAACCAATTTGCAGCAATCTATCTATACAGTGCATTTATTCGAATACATGTTGTGTTTGAGGCTCTCTCTTACTAATTAATTGAACAATGTGTACACAATATTATATTATGATTTCAGTTTTGTGAGAGTGTGAGATGGGGGTTAGAGACATGTTTATTTCGACATTATAGAGACAAAGTTTTATAAACAATGAAAAGACACTGCCGTGTTGAGCTGAGCCTTGCTGTTGGAAAACCATATTAGTCCGACTTTCTGTGGTTGCTGGTGCACCTCCCCCAATTTCACTCCTGGACTTTCTTTCTACAGCTGGTTACTTTAGCCATACCACTCAATATCTCGTGGCTGCTCGTGGAAATTACAAGGTCAATCTCAATGTGACCCACCAGATTCAGATGCTTGAAAACCCCATTTGATTTGTGCCCCCCCCCCTCAAAAAAACAAAACGGAACATAATTAATTTTATTTTAGTTTGTTTTTACTTCGAAGATAATAGTTTCAGTATAGTTTGTTTTTCAAACAGGTTTGTTCATTATTTTATTTCAGTTAACTAAATAGTTTTTCATGATTCGTTTTCATTCCTTACAGTTTTTTGTTTACCATACTAACCTTGCTTCATACAATGCGCCGATGATGACATGGCATACAGACATGGCAGAGATGGAGCAGAGAGGTGAAGATGCCCCCCCTCTTTCTCTCTCTCCCTTCCTCCCTCCGTCAGTTAGATTTATTGCCTGTGTAGCTGTGGCTCTCAAACCTCTGTCCCCAGTCACTGAGCAGAGAGAGGAGTGGCAGTGGAACGACACTGCTTTGTGAATGAGGTGACACATACACACAGCCCTGTCTTTATCTCTGACGCGAAGCAGAGGTCACACACACACACACACACATACACACGAGGTGACACAAATAGTGTCTCGCTGACATAACCGTGTGTGACACAGCCCTGTCTCTGTCTGTGACTTGAAGCAGGGGTAAGGAGGGTTGGAGACAAATCTGTCTACTTGTCATACAGCACCCTGTGCCAATTCAAAGAGAGACAGGATGACTAATATTAGTGTTTCGCCCTTAATGTGTTTATTCAACAATCACTCAACCCTCTGTGTGTGTGTTATGGTGGAAATTACAAGGTTATGTTATAATGCTATTATCGCATCAAATGTTGTTGTTTTATGCAACAGAATATGAGGATGTTAGAACGCTCATCTGTGTGTGTGTGTGTCACGCGGAGCGGAACAAGTTAACCCAAGAGCAGACTCAGACGAGGAGACTGGGATGAAGTAAGCAAGGTATTTATTGGAACACAGGGGGAAGATGGAGTGTAGGTCAGGGGAAGCTTGGGAGTGTTGCTGGAAACCAGGTGCGAGAGCGAGAGGTGTTGTAGGACAGGGTAAGCAGGTCCGGAGGGGAATCCAAGGGAGCCGTAGAGTGGGGAAACCAGGACAGAGTAGCAGGACTGACGAGAAGTCGGACTGGAGACAGGGTCCAGAGTCAGAGTGGGCAGAACTGTAGCGGAGAGGAAAACAGCGTCAGGCAAGGAAAACAGGCACAACAGGATCTAACCAGGAACAAACGGCTAGAAACATGGACTGACTGAGCAGAGATTACGATCTGGCAGCGTGGAAGAGGCAGGACGGAGTATTTGTAGAGGTCTTGATTATGGAACAGGTTGCAGCTGGTGGGGATCTGCTCTGACTCCAGCACACCTGTCTCCGCCCACACAATCATACACACAGAGAGAGAGAGAGAGAGAGAGAGAGAGAGAGAGAGCGCACTTGGGGAGTGGCGGCAGGTCAAGGAGACACGGGATGAGCACTAGAGGGCGTGGCAGGAGCAGATGTAACAGTGTGTTCTACCGAGGATGGGCCTCTGGGAGATAACACTGACAGGAGATTTACAATGTCTTTTGGGTGTTAAAAACCTAAAGAGACCGCATTCCAGAGCATGAGTTAATGTTTCTGTTCTATATGGTACCAGGGATAGAGAACTGTTTTTACAGTAGATACTGTCTGCTGTGAATTACATGTATCTTTCATACATATCTTAACCTTGAGACCCATTCTATACATCTGTTGTTTGTCATGTACGTTGAAAGGGGTGTATCTTGGCTATAAAATACCTTTGTACTTTTGTCTCTGGGCTCTCAACGAATCATCTGAGGGTGATTCGTCGACAAGTCATCATTATCGTAGAGCACTCAATTTATTAACTTTATATGTGTGCATTGTATTGACCTGCTCCCTTATTAATAAGTGATTAATGATTTAGTTTTAGTATAACTCTGACTTGTGTGATAAGTTTGTCTCTCCTCATTTTATAGTAAAGAAATTAACCACCAGTGTGTGTGTGTGTGTGTGTGTGTGTGTGTGTGTGTGCTTGCCCTGACACCATGTGTGATTGTGTGACAGAGGGGTCTTGGTGTTCTGCTTAGGGACCTCATTATCCCAGACCCCTGTCACTGGGTATGATGGGGGGCTCTCACCTCACAGGCCTGTCTTTGACACGCCGAGCCATATCTGTCACACACACGTGCGTTTGCACACACATATGTACTCACGAACACACACACACAGGCACACACACGCGAGCACACCCAGGCAAACATGGGTACAGAAATGCATAGACACAACACACAATCTCACACAGGCACACAGGCAAACATGAGCACACACATACACACTGGAATTAAATGACCTTCTCTGCAGCCAAACCGTTCCATTGGCTTTGAAGAATCTGATCCAAGACTGATCCAATTTTTCCCATTGACTAAGAAGACATAGCAATGTACAGCCCCAAACAATGGAGAACTTGCATTCTGTTACTGCTGTGGATTATATTAGTAAGTATATGACTCTTCTATAACCCAATGACCAAATACACACTATAGCTGTTAGCTACCCCTCAGGACTACAGAGAATCTGACAACAAACTGCAATTATAATGTCCCCTCATCCCCTCTAACCCCTCCCTACACACTCAGTATCCTGCAATCCAATTCTCACTTTGTGACGCAGACCCAGTGTTGCCAGGCAATAGCTTATCGATGGTCCAGTGATCTTGGTAAGCCCAATACTGACTGTCGCTACTCCCCCTCCATCTATCCATCTACAGGTAACTGCCGAAATAAAGGAAACACCAACATAAAGCGTCTTAATAGGGTGTTGGGCCACTACGAGCCAGAACACATTCAATGCATCTTGGCATAGATTCTACAAGTGTCTGGAACTCTGTTGGAGGGATGCAACACCATTCTTCCACGAGAAATTCCATCATTTGGTGTTTTGTTGATGGTGGTGGAAATAGCTGTCTCGTGCACCAGTCCAGAATCTCCCATAAGTGTTCAATTGGTGAGACAGAGACACACGCACAACATTAAAACACCCTATGCTCCTTTGAGACCCCTCTTCTTCTAGCCATGGTAGCCAAAATAATGGGCAACTGGGCATTGTTATACACGGCCCTGAGCATGATGGGATGTTAATTGCTTAATTAACTCAGAAACCACACCTGCCTTCAATATACTATGTATCCCTCATTTAACCAAATGTTTCCTTTAGTTTGGCAGTTACCTGTGTCTTTCTCTGAATGCACTATACATAGTTTTAACTCTGCTGTGTCAAAATTATCACACAACCTCAGTGTAACTCAATTTGCTACCACAGGGTTTCTGTTTATTGGTCATTGTTTTCTTCAATTGAAAAATCGAAATAATCAATCAATGGAACCCAATTTAACCCACTTAAATCCACTTAAAAACAACAAATATGCAATGGGGACTGGGTGCTATACTGGATATAAAAGTCTAGCAATGATGAGTCTAGCAATGATGTGATGTTTGAGGATGTATCTGAGTCTAGCAATGAAATTATGTTTGAGGGTGGATTTAAATTGATCATATAAGTCTTTTTTTCTGTGGTTCAGCACTCATCTTTTGTTGCAGCAGCTCTTCTCTTTGACAACAAACATTGCCATCTAGTGAAATTCATGTCATAGCAGGGGTATGGATGCCAATCAAAAGAGTACATCTCAATAGTCCAGAGTAGTCGTCTTTTCCTCTGTGTTTTCAGTTCAGTCCAGATGAAGGGAAGGAGATGAGGAGAGGAAACCACTTTAGACTATTGAGATGCACCTGCAAGACTGCTCACTATGCATACACCCTATATAGTATGTCTGTAGTGACAGCCTAAAGTCAAGATCTTGGATCCCTGTCACCTGTCCTGGAGTCAGAAGAACACAGAAACACAACATAATACTCAATAGCATAAATAAGAAACATGAGAGATCTATTGCTTTTCATAAGTGCAGCCCAGCACCAGACGTGCTTGTCTTTTTGTCTTTCCTCGGTACATCTACCTGTCACAGGTTCTTATGATCACACAGAAAGACAAATAGATCCGATTGTCTTAATAGACAGCACCAAAACTCAAATACTGGCATGACAGTTATTCAGCGACTGATGTGACAGTTACTCAGCTACTGACGTGACAGTTACTCGGCTACTGATGTGACAGTTACTCAGCGACTGATGTGACAGTTACTCGGCGACTGACGTGACAGTTACTCAGCTACTGATGTGACAGTTACTCAGCGACTGATGTGACAGTTACTCGGCTACTGACGTGACAGTTACTCGGCGACTGATGTGACAGTTACTCGGCTACTGATGTGACAGTTACTCGCCGACTGATGTGACAGTTACTCGCCGACTGATGTGACAGTTACTCAGCGACTGACGTGACAGTTAATCAACTACTGAGGTGACAGTTACTCAGCTACTCACGTGACAATTACTCAGCTACTGACGTGGCAGTTACTCAGCTACTGACGTGACAGTTACTCGGCTACTGACGTGACATTTACTCAGCTACTGACGTGACAGTTACTCAGCTACTGACATGACAGTTACTCAGGGACTGAGGTGACAGTTACTCAGCGACTGACGTGACAGTTACTCGGCTACTGACGTGACAGTTACTCAGCAACTGACGTGACAGTTATTCAGCGACTGACGTGACAGTTACTCAGCGACTGACGTGACAGTTACTCGGCTACTGACGTGATAGTTACTCGGCGACTGACGTGACAGTTACTCGCCGACTGATGTGACAGTTACTCAGTGACTGACGTGACAGTTACTCAGCTACTGACGTGACAGTTAATCAACTACTGAGGTGACAGTTACTCAGCTACTCACGTGAGTTACTCAGCTACCGACGTGACAGTTACTCAGCTACTGACGTGACAGTTACTCGGCTACTGATGTGACAGTTACTCAGCTACCGACGTGACAGTTACTCAGCTACTGACGTGACAGTTACTCAGCTACTGACGTGACAGTTACTCGGCTACTGATGTGACAGTTACTCAGCGACTGATGTGACAGTTACTCGGCGACTGACGTGACAGTTACTCAGCTACTGATGTGACAGTTACTCAGCGACTGATGTGACAGTTACTCGGCTACTGACGTGACAGTTACTCGGCAACTGATGTGACAGTTACTCGGCTACTGATGTGACAGTTACTCGCCGACTGATGTGACAGTTACTCAGCTACCAACGTGACAGTTACTCAGCTACCGACGTGACAGTTACTCAGCTACCGACGTGACAGTTACTCAGCGACTGACGTGACAGTTACTCAGCTACCGACGTGACAGTTACTCAGCTACCGACGTGACAGTTACTCAGCTACCGTCGTGACAGTTACTCAGCTACCGACGTGACAGTTACTCAGCGACTGACGTGACAGTTACTCAGCTACTGACGTGACAGTTACTCAGCTACTGATGTGACAGTTACTCAGCTACTGATGTGACAGTTACTCAGCGACTGACGTGACAGTTACTCAGCTACTGATGTGACAGTTACTCAGCTACCGACGTGACAGTTACTCAGCTACTGACGTGACAGTTACTCAGCTACTGACGTGACAGTTACTCAGCTACCGACGTGACAGTTACTCAGCTACCGACGTGACAGTTACTCAGCTACCGACGTGACAGTTACTCAGCGACTGACGTGACAGTTACTCAGCTACCGACGTGACAGTTACTCAGCTACCGACGTGACAGTTACTCAGCTACCGTCGTGACAGTTACTCAGCTACCGACGTGACAGTTACTCAGCGACTGACGTGACAGTTACTCAGCTACCGACGTGACAGTTACTCAGCTACCGACGTGACAGTTACTCAGCTACTGACGTGACAGTTACTCGGCTACTGATGTGACAGTTACTCAGCTACCGACGTGACAGTTACTCAGCTACCGACGTGACAGTTACTCAGCTACCGACGTGACAGTTACTCAGCGACCGACGTGACAGTTACTCAGCTACCGACGTGACAGTTACTCAGCTACCGACGTGACAGTTACTCAGCTACCGTCGTGACAGTTACTCAGCTACCGACGTGACAGTTACTCAGCTACCGACGTGACAGTTACTCAGCTACCGACGTGACAGTTACTCAGCTACCGACGTGACAGTTACTCAGCTACCGACGTGACAGTTACTCAGCTACCGACGTGACAGTTACTCAGCTACCGTCGTGACAGTTACTCAGCTACCGACGTGACAGTTACTCAGCGACTGACGTGACAGTTACTCGGCTACTGAGGTGACAGTCTCATCCAGTGTGTGTCAGTGGCCCCTGTCACTCTCTCTCTCTCTCTCTCTCTCTCTCTCTTCATCAACCTGCTAGTGGTCTCCAAGTCTCATCATCTCATTGTTTGTTTGTCTTGTCTCTGCAGCGTGAATTACGACAGGAGGGAGATTAATAAAAAAATGCACTTAAATGTCTTGCAGCCTGATAGAACGAGTGGTGGGAAAAAAATGAAAAGAGTGAGATTGAAAACGTTTTATTGCTTGTGAGGCATGGGAATATTGAACCACACAGAAATACACACATACACATGCATTAACACAAACGCACACATACAAACACAAACATATAGTGAACCAAACGGCAAAGAACAAGAAACAAGAAGTAAAGAACAGATGTAAAGAACAGATGATGAGAATATATTGCGAGAGGGGATACCCAGCTCCCCTGTGGTGGCTGAACCAGTATTTTTCTATTTTCTATGTAAAGTACTGTCTGACAAAGCACACTTTGGATCTTTGCAGAAGAACAATAGAACACAATAACAACTTTTAGTGGACCGAGTTGGTCTGTGGAATGAACGAAAAAGAACTGTTGGATTGAAATGGGATGTTTTGTGCAGAAAGTTGTTTTGTGTTATAGGCCTCTCTTGTTTTTGTGATTCGTGTTGTATAGTTTTTTTCAAATGAAATGGATTGAACTAAGTAGCTAGGGAATATGAGCGATGGGCGATCTATATACAAGACAGTATGGAAGTCATGATATGGTAGTTGTTATGCATGACTCGATATCATTGGCGTCTACCCAACACTTAACATTCCCATCATCACCTTCCCACAGGAAAAAATCATTTATTTCATCCAATTAATGAGACATTGCCTTATTGTCCTGGACTTGGTTCCAAAGGGGTTGAGCGCAGGGTTATCTAAAATTCACTAATTTGAGAAATTGAATGACTCCGTACTTCTACGACAATGACATTGATTTATAGCACTTATTTTCCTCTGTCACAATAAGGCCACTGCATCCGAAACCCCAGGATTCATTCATTAATGTATTGTTCCCTATTAGTAATCCAATTACACAATCTGGCGGCTGCCATGAATTCAGCTGATCGTTTTTTAATTACATAGGTGCATTTAACTCATTTGCTGCTTTTTAAATTAAACAACTCAGATATTTGGGATTAAGTAGGATGCAAGGGTGGTATTTGTGGTCGATAAGTGAAAAATAATTAATCTTGGTGCTTTGACAAACCCCTGGCTGACATGGCCCATTGCTTAGCTCCTTAAAGTATACAGTATATGTATTTTTAATAGGGTAGCTATATTTCCTGGGGGATATTACAAGAAACAGCAAGTAAACACCACAGTAGCACTATGCCACAAGTAGGCCAAGTCAATGATTAAATACCTGCCTGGTTTAAAACCAAAAACACTTCAAGCTCTAGAGGCATCTTTAGCCTTGGAGAGAGGTTCAAATCGTTTTAGGTAGGAATCAGGAGGAGGAAGTCGATACTCAAACATATCCCGTGGACTTTAGAAATAAGGACTGAGAGATGTTGACAAATAGCTAATCAGTCAAAGGGAAGAGTAATTGAACTTCACATGTTGTATCTTTTGGCCAAGATTATAATCCACCATGGAGCTGCACTGATAAGAATAATCTATCTTTCTCTTATTCCTCTTCAGCTCTTGGCCTTCTGTGTGTGTGTGTGTGTGTGTGTGTGTGTGTGTGTGTGTGTGTGTGTGTGTGTGTGTGTGTGTGTGTGTGTGTGTGTGTCTCTCTCTCTCTCTCTCTCTCTCTCTCTCTCTCTCACCCAGCTTTCTTTCTCTCTCCTCCTCCAGTCCCTACACAGAGCCTCAGCTGTAGAAGTTGTGGTTGGCCAGGGCAGCTTCTCCAGCTATCCTGAGAGGCTGTCTGGGCTAAAGGCTACTCAAATATCAGATCCTCCCCAGCTCCCAGGACTCGTCCTTACCTCAGCAGCACAGAATGTTCTGAAATCTAAGTTGAATAGCTCTCAACGTTTAAATGTTACACCTCCAGGGGAAATTAGTAGTCAGTCGACAAGAGGAAGGAAGATTCCAGGAAACCTTATGATCCACATAGGAATGAAGAGGACAGGTACTGTAAGTAATGCAGTGTATATACAACCCGCAGTATGACTGCCCTAGCTGGCTGGATCAAACAGGGAATATATCACACGTGTCTGTTTATACTATAGTGTGAGATCACACCTCCTCCAACACTGATGAAACCAGAGAGGGAGTGACAGCCATTAGCTAGCTGTCACTTACAATCAATCATCCATATGGAGACACACACACACACACACGCATGCACTAAATACATGCACAAACACACACACACACACACACACACACACACACACACACACACACACACACACACACACTAAATGCAAAAACACATTGTACCAGTAGAATCACACATAGGATACAGCGAAGTCATAGCTTCAGGAGCTGAGAAGTCAACTGTCTCCCTCTGGACCAGAGTCTATACCAGGTTGTTACACACACATACACACACACACACACACACACACACACACACACACACACACACACACACACACACACACACACACACACACACACACACACACACACACACACACACACACACACATACACACATATATCACAGCCCTGTCATCTAATCTACTGGGTTGCATCTTCCACTCACCATCCCATTCACCATAACGACCTTCAATAGAACAGCTTGGCCATAACACCTGTTTTCTTTCCATCCCTCCCTCCCTCTCTGTCTCTCCATCCATTCCTCTCTTTCTCTCTTTCCCACCCTGTTTCTCTACCCATCCTGATTTATATGCCCAGGAGAGAAGATAATGGCTACTTAGAGAAGAAGGGAGGGTGGCAGAAGAGGAGAGAGGAGGAGAGATTGCATTGGTGACATCATGCCTCCCCCTGTCTGTCCCCCAGCCCTGTTATAGATGGGTGTTAGGGAGTCGGGACATCATGGTCTGGTACTATAAATAGCTGCTACTGTCCTTGGTGGGACAATCTTTTTCTGGATGATACAGTGCCTTGCGAAAGTATTCGGCCCCCTTGAACTTTGCGACCTTTTGCCACATTTCAGGCTTCAAACATAAAGATATAAAACTGTATTTTTTTGTGAAGAATCAACAACAAGTGGGACACAATCATGAGGTGGAACGACATTTATTGGATGTTTCAAACTTTTTTAACAAATCAAAAACTGAAAAATTGGGCGTGCAAAATTATTCAGCCCCCTTAAGTTAATACTTTGTAGCGCCACCTTTTGCTGCGATTACAGCTGTAAGTCGCTTGGGGTATGTCTCTATCAGTTTTGCACATCGAGAGACTGAATTTTTTTCCCATTCCTCCTTGCAAAACAGCTCGAGCTCAGTGAGGTTGGATGGAGAGCATTTGTGAACAGCAGTTTTCAGTTCTTTCCACAGATTCTCGATTGGATTCAGGTCTGGACTTTGACTTGGCCATTCTAACACCTGGATATGTTTATTTTTGAACCATTCCATTGTAGATTTAGCTTTATGTTTTGGATCATTGTCTTGTTGGAAGACAAATCTCCGTCCCAGTCTCAGGTCTTTTGCAGACTCCATCAGGTTTTCTTCCAGAATGGTCCTGTATTTGGCTCCATCCATCTTCCCATCAATTTTAACCATCTTCCCTGTCCCTGCTGAAGAAAAGCAGGCCCAAACCATGATGCTGCCACCACCATGTTTGACAGTGGGGATGGTGTGTTCAGCTGTGTTGCTTTTACGCCAAACATAATGTTTTGCATTGTTGCCAAAAAGTTCAATTTTGGTTTCATCTGACCAGAGCACCTTCTTCCACATGTTTGGTGTGTCTCCCAGGTGGCTTGTGGCAAACTTTAAACGACACTTTTTATGGATATCTTTAAGAAATGGCTTTCTTCTTGCCACTCTTCCTTAAAGGCCAGATTTGTGCAATATACGACTGACTGATTGTTGTCCTATGGACAGAGTCTCCCACCTCAGTTGTAGATCTCTGCAGTTCATCCAGAGTGATCATGGGCCTCTTGGCTGCATCTCTGATCAGTCTTCTCCTTGTATGAGCTGAAAGTTTAGAGGGACAGCCCGGTCTTGGTAGATTTGCAGTGGTCTGATACTCCTTCCATTTCAATATTATCGCTTGCACAGTGCTCCTTGGGATGTTTAAAGCTTGGGAAATCTTTTTGTATCCAAATCCGGCTTTAAACTTCTTCACAACAGTATCTCGGACCTGCCTGGTGTGTTCCTTGTTCTTCATGATGCTCTCTGCGCTTTTAACGGACCTCTGAGACAGTTTTATATTTTTATGTTTGAAGCCTGAAATGTGGCAAAAGGTCGCAAAGTTCAAGGGGGCCAAATACTTTCGCAAGGCACTGTAGCTGATGAGAAGTGCCTTTTGACCTCCACCAAGAAGTGTGTGTGTGAGTGTGTGTCAGCCCCTCTGGGATAAACACTGTCTCTCTAAAATTACAGTCAATCAGTTAAGATGCTCCTGATATTGGACCTGAACAAAGGAGAATTGTCACCATCCTTCTAGACATGCCAGATTTGAAGCCTAAACTCATGTCACCATCCTTCTAGAAATGCCAGATATGAAACCTAAACTCATGTCACCATCCTTCTAGAAATGCCAGATTTGAAGCCTAAACTCATGTCACCATCCTTCCAGAAATGTCAGATTTGAAGCCTAAACTCATGTCACCATCCTTCTAGAAATGTCAGATTTGAAGCCTATATGACTGATACTGTATACTGATACATCTGCTCCTTCATCGTTAAACCAATCCTGACATCAGCCTTGGAGCTGTGGCCACATTCTGACAAACTGCATAACAAATCTGTTCTGTAACTTGTATCCATCATTCCATTATCTAATCAAAGAGTAACTTCAGAAAGTTAGCAAATCCCTCTGCACCTCTAAAAAGGTGAGCTGAGCTCTATAGAAGAAGAGAAAAGTGACAGTGAAGTGGAGGAGTCTACGATGGATCTACAAACACACACACACACACGCACACACACACATACACACACACTTTTAAGGGTGGTCTGCCTGCTTAAGCGCTCTGGGACGGTCATGCGTGTCGAGACGGCTAAACCTCTGGGAAATCAGGGGCCGGGAAACCGCCAGCCTCCCGGAAACATCCTCCGGACCTCTAACACTTCTAACATCTGACATCCTACTGAAATGTGAAGTTGCCAAACCACCTGCCGCATCCAAGCTTCATGTAAACCCTGATGAGAGAGACAGGACAGAGAGTGGTGAAGCGGGCCTCATTTGTTACGGTTTTAGATCTCAATTCTCTCTCTCGGCTCTCTCTTGCCAACTCTCTCATTGAGCTATAGCTCTGGAAGTGTCCGAGGATGGCTATAATGAGAACAAAACCCTAGATATTATTGATCTATGCCTTCAATTACCTTCCCACGCTCAATTATTTAATAAGGCTTCTATCTGTCTCTCCCTCTCACTCTCTCTCTCTCTCTCTCTCTCTCTCTCCCTAGAAGTTGTTCAAAGAGAAAAGAAGAAGGTTCAACTCCAAACTCGCTCACTCAGATTGATCTAAAGCGGAGTTTTGCAAGACAAAGTATCTACGTGCCAAAGCACTTTAGGTTTGATGTTCATACTATATTCGGTGAAATAATACACTTGCTGCTGCAGTCTTGTTACATAACATCTGTAGATAATGGAGTGGACAGTACTCCGTCGGATAATCTCAAGTAATGAATGTGTACAGATATATGTTTGTACTTTGGGAGTGATGTCCATTTCATTCTCCGCAATGCATACAATGTCATGATTTGTAAATCACTCTATTGGGTTTAAGAGTATATCCTACCTATCACAGCCATCATATCTCTGTGTTGAATAGGTTAACCAGTCGCTTTAACGATACATGCCCACCACTTCAAAGACCACTAATAACACCAGTCTCTTCGAATAGCCTCACATTTCCAATTAAAAGTAGTAGCCGTAACAATCCGTTTCACAAATCCCTTGTCGCAGAGCTAGTTTATGGAAATGTGAAACCTTGTTATGCCTGAACACCGGAAATCTCCTCCTGCCTTATCTCCTAATGATAGGACAGAGTGTGAGTCTTCACTGGGCTTGAGCCTCTTGCCTCCCTTCGTCTCAGCCTCGCTGGGGGATAGGACTAATCTGTATTCAGTGAAAGATGGAGAGTCAGCCTGTTCACTCTCACTGCAGGTATCTACCAGGTAGTCTATGGAAAATCCTCTTTATAAGAGACTATACTGGGCAGGCAGGAACCCTGCAATGCAGTGTACCGTATTAATGCAGGGGCGTAACTTGGTGGGCAGTTTAGATATGTGTCCAGAAGCTGCCAACACTTTGGAGGGTATCAGGTATCACCCTCACTTTGAGTTGAGACTTGGGGTGAGCTTGTTCTCTTCAAAACCCCTAATGTTTATGCAATGCAGTGTGTTGAAAGACAGAAATCTCGACTCAAATCACACCTCAAAGTGCATAATGGGCTGGCTCATGAACACAGTCTTTGTGAACACACTTCATCCCTAACACACATTTTGAAAGGATGTTATCACCCTCCTTCAAGCTTTGCTCTGAATAACACAAAATACACACACACACACACACACACGCCACTTACTTGGCAACCCAGGTGTTATACAGGCAGTGAGTGAGTTCCTGCAGCAGGGTTCGTGGCGTGGGCCTGTTGCAAAGGGGTTTGGTGCCCTCTAGCAGCCGAATGGAGAAACAACAGCTCAACGTTTCCATTCGGTAAAAATTATAAATGTAAAGATAAAAAAGATGAATGATTATTGCTGCAGACCAATTACTCAGCATTAGCTTTGAACATCCAAGCAGAAGCACATACAGTATTTATATCAATTGGAGAAATTATGGTCCACTTTTAAACAAACACTTGAATGAAGCCTTCGTAAACCCTTTATTTATTTTATTTCACCTTTATTTAACTAGGCAAGTCAGTTAAGAACAAATTCTTATTTACAATGACGGCCTACACCGGCCAAACCTGGACGACGCTGGGCCAATTGTGCGCCGCCCTATGGGACTCCCAATCACGGCCAGTTTTGAGACAGCCTGGATTCCAACCAGGGTGTCTGTAGTGAAGCCTCTTGCACTGAGATGAGGTCCTTAGACCACTGCGCCACCCGGGAGCCAAACCCAGATTCGTCCTTTGGACTGCCAGATGGTGAAGCATCTTATAAGAACTTTAAAGCGGCCATAAACCAGACTGATCTCATAGACTAGACGTAACATAGTAAAGTCAATCCGGGACACTCAAATTAGTACGATGTGTTAGGTTTTGTATAGCGTGACCGTCTAGCAACCCAAACGTTGCATCTTCGAATCTCATTACAACTTTAGCATTTTAGTTAATTAGCAACTTTGCAACAACTTACTACTTTTGAGCTAACATTAACTTCTAACGCATAACCTAGCTAACGTTGGCCTGCTAGCTTGGAATTCATAACATATCATAGGTTTAGAAAATTTGAATCATATTGTACATTTAGCTACTTCGTAACATATTGTACAAATTTGCTAACATGTGTTGCTAACATGTATATAAAATCAAGCACACAGCCATGCAATCTCCATAGACAAACATTGGCAGGAGAATGGCCTCACTGAAGAGCTCAGTGACTTTCAACGTTATACCGTCATAGGATGCCACCTTTGCAACAAGTCAGTTTGCCCTAGTTAACTGTAAGTGCTCTTATTGTGAAGTGTAAACATCTAGAAGCAACAACGGCTCAGCCGCGAAGTGGTAGGCCACACAAGCTCACAGAATGGGACCACTGAGTACTGAAGTGCGTAGAGAGTAAAAATCATCTGTCCATCGGTTGCAACACCCACTACCAAGTTCCAAACTGCCTCTGGAAGCGAAGTCAGCACTAGAACTATTCTTTGGGGGCTTCATGAAATGGGTTTCCATGGCCGAGCAGACGCACACAAGCCTAAGATCACCATACGCAATGCCAAGAGCCTGGCTGGAGGGGTGTAAAGCTCGCCGCCATTGGACTGGAGCAGTGGAAATGCGTTCTCTTGAGTGATGAATCATGCTTCACCATCTGGCAGGCCGACGGACTAATCTGGGTTTGGCAGATGCCAGGTGAACGCTACCTGCTGGAATGCATAGTGCCAACTGAAAAGTTTAGTGGAGGAGGAATAATGATCTGAGGTTGTTTTTCATGGTTCGTGATTCTTTGCTTCTAACTTTGTGGCAACAGTTTGGGGAAGGTCCTTTCCTGTTTCAGCATGACAATGCCCCCATGCACAAAGCGAGGTCCGTTGAGAAATGGTTTGTTGAGATCGGTGTGGAAGAACTTGAATGGTCTGCACAGCCCTGACCTCAACTCGATCGAACACCTTTGCAATGAATTGGAACGCTGACTGCGAGCCAGGCCTAATCACCCAATATAAGAGCCCAACCTCACTAACGCCCTTGTGGCTGCACAGCAATGTTCCAACATCTAGTGGAAAGCCTTCCCAGAAGAGTGGAGGCTGTTATAGCAGCAAAGGGGAAGGGGGGGGGGGGCAACTCCATATTAATGCCCATGATTTTGGAATGAGATGTTCAACGAGCAGGTGTCCACATACTTTTGGTCATGTAGTGTATCATACTAAATGGAGTGTCTCAAATTAACGCCTAAGAATAATATGAAATGCTCTGAGGCCGCGTTGCATAAACGGGTGTTTCGCTATTGATGGTCGGGAACGGCTCAGGCTGAATAGTTCTGGGTTGATGTGGAATACGTTTTGGGAGCAACTGCTCTATAGTTTCTTCTAAATTGGTGCTTGATGGTTCTCTCCAGAGAAATCTAGCCACTGCAGTAGTAGTACAGCTCTCCAGGAGGGTTGGCCAACCTTGCTTTTACCAATTAAGACAAGCAATCGTGGCATTTAAAACATGAGAGTCATATTCAACCTTGGATCAACCCACCCACCAAATACTGCTTGTGTGATGGATAGCCTACAACGTGACTCTATGCTTGTGTTCAACATACAAGATCGCTGCACGATAGATATTCCTCCCAAAGCCAGCATGGGTTTCTGAGCCAATTCTCAGGTTACAACCAACATAAACACTTGAAGTGTGACATGACCTGGGTGGGTGTGGAGGAATGCTAAAAATCCAGCGCATTTTGTAACACGTCGTATTTGTGTATCTGTTTGTTTGTTTCATTACTCGCTGTTTTTACCAATGACACTGATCTAACATCAGTTTTGCGTTTCTCTCACAAATGGTCAAGGCTATACATTTTGTTGTTCTGTAAAGTGGTCCCAGATCTGTGCATAAGGGCAACTTAACCTGAGTGGTATACCAAGGATAGGGGATGGCCTTAACACCCTCTAGTTTACGTTGACGTCACAGGAAGGCGGCTCTCTGCGCGCACAGGTGTTCTCCACAGGTGATGGCGAGGAAATGAAAATGGTGCTTCATGAAAAACAAGTTAAACTCTCCACTGAAGTTATTTGACCTCATCACAGCTTAGGCATGGCTCAAAACTGCCTGGGGAACTGTGCGCCGTTATTTTTCCTAGCCGTCGCTTTTGACGTCGGCGGTTTGACATTGCTTTTAGTTGGTATTTTCGCGGATCTAAAGTTGGACGGTCACTTCTACGGTGATTTCCTCATCTACACGGGTACACTCATCATCTTCCTAAGTCTGGGTTGGTGGATTTTGTGGTACACGGGCAACATAAAGGTTTACTCCGAGGACTTTGAGAAAAGCACCCTGGACAACTTTGCGCACTGGGCGAGAAAGTTTTCGGAGCGGCTCTCGAAGAGCGGGATAAAAACTCTGGAAGCCGGGGAGAAGTGCATGGTGAATAGGAAGGAATCGGTCAACAGAACAGTGGCTGTTCACGCTCCATCACGAATTACGTGGGAACACAGCATCAGCGGACACGACAATGGAGGATACGACCGAAGTTTTGACAACCCGCCGAGGGAGAAAACGGTCGAGTTGGGGATTCTGAAGAACTCTGAAGTGTTATTGCAAAGCATCGTGGATAGCAAAGCGGAGAGGCTTCTCTGACAGAGCTGGTAGGTGTTTCTCAAAAGCAATAACAGCTAATTTACAAGTGTCTCTAATTAGGTGAACATCCGCTATAATTTTGGCCTCATTCTATTGTTAGATCAGATTTTCCCACCATGCTCCATTTCCTCAACCTATATTCTCCCCCACGACCTCTCAATCTGTTGTAGGTCATGCCTCAATTAGTGATTGTCATAATATTTACTTTCACCCACTCATATTTTCTAACTAGACAAAATTTGACAAACAGTAGGCAATCCTCCCGATTGGATCATGTCAATTGTTTTGGGACTGTACAAGCTGTCAATTTGGCTCTGGGTGGAAACTCTATCCTCCCAATAGTCCAGCAGATAGGTGAAATCATTGTTCCATTTTACCATACAAGGATCGAACTTGGTACGCTAATTCCAGATGCCTTGAGGAACATTTTAAAGATTGGAGGCAGTCTGGGAACCGGTCAACCAGGGTGAACATTCTAATAAAATGGCTGCCATCTTTCCTTTCAGAAAAAAATAGGGTTAAGTCATTCCAAACAATATAAACATGACTAAAATCTACCCACTAAATAAACCCCACAGATAATATAGATGATAATTCTGATCATGAAGTACTATTGAGACCTTTTTAATAGGGGTCGTATTGAGGTCATTTTGACCCTATTCCAATGGCTATGTGGGGGATTTTTTGTTGTTGTTAAATTGGATGTCTATATATTGACAAATACACGTGTTTTAATCAAATCAACCATATGCATTGAGCTTGTCTGAAGGTTTAAGCACGCTGTTTGATGAAATCATTGAGACACAAATGAGTAGAGGGAGTCCGATTGCAATTGATTCGATTGTGCCGGGCCGGCTCAAACTTATTGCACTGTGTTAAAAATGACAGTGAGCGACTGTGTGACTAGCATCCGTTGGCCCTCTCTCCTCTCTGCTGCAGCGACCACCACAGAACATCAGCAGTGTTTATAGTGTTGGCTCTTTCTCCTCTCTGCTGCAGCGACCACCACAGAACATCAGCAGTGTTTATAGTGTTGGCTCTCTCTCCTCTCTGCTGCAGCGACCACCACAGAACATCAGCAGTGTTTATAGTGTTGGCTCTCTCTCCTCTCTGCTGCAGCGACCACCACAGAACATCAGCAGTGTTTATAGTGTTGGCTCTCTCTCCTTTCTGCTGCAGCGACCACCACAGAACATCAGCAGTGTTTATAGTGTTGGCTCTCTGCTGCAGCGACCACCACAGAACATCAGCAGTGTTTATAGTGTTGGCTCTTTCTCCTCTCTGCTGCAGCGACCACCACAGAACATCAGCAGTGTTTATAGTGTTGGCTCTCTCTCCTCTGCTGCAGCGACCACCACAGAACATCAGCAGTGTTTAGTGTTGGCTCTCTGCTGCAGCGACCACCACAGAACATCAGCAGTGTTTATAGTATTGGCTCTTTCTCCTCTCTGCTGCAGCGACCACCACAGAACATCAGCAGTGTTTATAGTGTTGGCTCTCTCTCCTCTGCTGCAGCGACCAGAGTTCTGTTACCGATATCTCTCATTTTGTTTAGGAAATTATTTTTAAAGTAGTCACCCTTTGCCCTTCTCTCAACCAACTTCATGAGGTAGTCACCTGGCACCATCCCTATGGTGAAGCATGTTGGTGGCAGCATCAGGGTTGTTTTTCATTGGGAGGGACTGGGAGTCAGGATCAAGGGGAAAATGTATGCAAATGTGATCCTTCCGTTATTTTATGTTGAATACATTTGCAAACATTTCCAAAAACCTGTTTTTGCTTTGTCATTATGGGGCTATTGTGTGTAGATTGATGAGCGGAAAAAAACAATCAATTTTATAAGGCTGTAACGTAACAAAATGTGGGCAAAGTCAAGTTTTTTTTCCAAATGCACTGTAAATGTATCATAATAAAAATGAGGATGTATGTTCAGGAATCATGGATTTTGGTAGATTTTTCACAATTTTTCTACAAAAGATTTAAATATATTGTGTTCTCCTGACCACCTCAAACATTTTAAGCCATAATTGGGCTGTATATACCAATTATTTATGGAGATCTGTCCAAGTGAATCTAGTCCAATATGGACCCATGCAGCTGGTCGGTGGCCATATTGGAAATGACTTCCAGTGGGGGTAATGGGATAAATAAATAAGTATATATATCTATCTATCCAGAACTACTTAGACATGCCCCAGCTGTGTGAAATGTGGTGGCTCTATCACAAAGTCCACAATTGTTCCCATAGCCACTGGACTATGGTCAAAATGACCTCAATATGACCCCCATGAATGTCTTGAGTATTTTATGATCAGAATTATTGTCTATCTGTGGGATTTATTTAGTGGGTGGATAACATTACAAAGTCATTTTTACATTTGTTTGATATGATTCGACCCTATTTCCTTCTAACAGGAAATCTGAATTAAACCTCCCAGTTTGGGCTGGATGTGTCTGTATAGTTCATGTATGCATAGTATGAGCAGAATTACAGTCTCATTTCAGAGCAATGCAGAGCTAGCGCAATCAATCAAATGTATTTATAAAGCCCTTCTTACATCAGCTGTTGTCACAAAGTGCTGTACAGAAACCCAGCCTAAAACCCCAAACAGCAGGCAATGCAGGTGTAGAAGCACGGCTTGGGTGCACATACAGTATGTGACGTAGTACGCAATATTCGGGGACCACCATTGGCTCCTGAGCGCTACTTTCAGAACTACTGGCTAAATGTATACAAATGTACCAGGGAATCTCTTTTAGTGTAAACATTCTTTCTTCCCTCTTGCCTCGAAGGGATTATGAAACCTCCATTATGCCATATTTGAATGATCAGTTGAGGAAGTCCTATAGCGGGTATGAGGTTAATTAACCCTGCTACAACATCATTGTCAACAACACTGACCCATTTCTGCTGTCTCCCACTCCAATAGTATACAGATGCATGTTTCCATGAGGCAGTTCATATGACAACATTCTTCTCTTTTCGAGAAGACTATGAAACGTCACATCTAATTGATGCAATACACAACCCGTGCAAAGTCCAGTCCTTTAGAATAGATGCCCTTCACAGAGCCCTCCATCATGCCCCAGGCCCTGATCGCACACTTCACTTTGCTAACGAGTGTAATAATTAATTATCGTTCTATACTGGCTGCTACAATATAAAGAGCTTCAGTGGCCTTTGGCCATTCCTATTCAGCTTCCCAACCTCACATTTTTATAGGCTTTTTTTTTTTACTTGGTAGTTTAAAGCAGTGCTTCTAACAGGGATGACGGGTGGGTCAGGCTTCAGTCTACTCTAGACACCCTTGGGGCGCAGCCTGCAATGCGTCTTAATGGGCTTCAGAGCACCAGCAGTAGTGCTTATTGATTATATTGGATGGAGTTGGGCAGTCCTTAAATCACCTCTACTCTCTACATCAAATAACATTTTATTTGTCACATGCGCCGACTACAATGGGTGTAGACCTCACAGTGAATTGTTTACTTACAAGCCTTTAACCAATAGTGCAGTTTTAAGAGAAATTCCCCCCCAAAAAGAGAAGAATAGCTCAATTAAAGAGCAGCAGTAAATAACAATAGCGGGGCTATACATGGGGGTACAGAGTCAATGTGTGGGGGTAATTTACGTAATATGTACATGTAGGTAGAGTTTTTAAAGTGACTGCATAGATAATAACAGTAGCAGCAATGTTCCGGGGGGGGGGGGGGCAGTGCAAATAGTCTGGGTAGCCTCATGGACCTAGACTTGGGGCTCCGGGACCACTTGCCGTCTATGACTAGGGTGGCTGGAGTGTCTTTGACAATTTTTAGGGCCTTACTCTGACACCACCTGGTATAGAGGTCCTGGATGGCAGGAAGCATGGCCCCGGTGATGTACTAGGCCGTACACCCTACCCTCTGTAGTTGGTTGTCGACCGATTTAATCGGAATGGCCGATTTAATTAGGGCCGATTTCAAGTTTTCATAACAATCGGAAATCTGTATTTTTGGGCAACGATTTAAAAAATAAAATAACATTTTATTTTTATACCTTTATTTAACTAGGCAAGTCAGTTAAGAACACATTCTTATTTTCAATGACGGCCTAGGAACGGTGGGTTAACTGCCTTGTTCAGGGGCAGAACGACAGATTTTCACCTTGTCAGCTCGGGGGATCCAAACTTGCAACCTTACAGTTAACTAGTCCAACGCAATAACGGCCTGCCTCTCTCTCGTTGCACTCCACAAGGAGACTGACTGCCTGTTACACGAATGCAGTAAACCAAGGTAAGTTGCTAGCTAGCATTAAACTTATCTTATAAAAAACAATCAATCATAATCACTAGTTAACTACACATGGTTGATGATATTACTAGATATTATCTAGTGTGTCCTGCGTTGCATATAATCTGACTGAGCATACAAGTATCTAAGTATCTGACTGAGTGGTGGTAGGCAGAAGCAGGTGCGTAAACATTCATTCAAACAGCACTTTCGTGCGTTTTGCCAGCAGCTCTTCGTTGTGCGTCAAGCATTGCGCTGTTTATAACTTCAAGCCTATCAACTCCCGAGATGAGGCTGGTGTAACCGAAGTGAAATGGCTAGCTAGTTAGCGTGTGCTAATAGCGTTTCAAACGTCACTCGCTCAGAGCCTTCTAGTAGTTGTTCCCCTTGCTCTGCATGGGTAACGCTGCTTCGATGGTGGCTGTTGTCGATGTGTTCCTGGTTCGAGCCCAGGGAGGAGCAAGGAGAGGGACGGAAGCTATACTGTTACACTGGCAATACTAAATTGCCTATAAGGACATCCAATAGTCAAAGGTTAATGAAATACAAATGGTATAGAGAGAAATAGTCCTATAATTCCTATAACAACTACAACCTAAAACTTCTTACTTGGGAATATTGAAGACTCATGTTAAAAGGAACCACTAGCTTTCATATGTTCTGAGCAAGGAACTGAAACGTTAGCTTTCTTACATGGCACATATTGCACTTTTACTATCTTCTCCAACACTTTGTTTTTGCATTATTTAAACCAAATTGAACATGTTTATTTACTTGAGGCTAAATTGATTTTATTGTTGTATTATATTAAGTTAAAATAAGTGTTCATTCAGTAATGTTGTAATTGTCATTATTACAAATATACATATTTTTTTTAATTGGCCGATTTTAATCGGTATCGGCTTTTTGGTCCTCCAATAATCGGCATCGGCGTTGAAAAACCATAATCGGTCTCTGTAGTGCCCTGCGGTCCGAGGCCGAGCAGTTACCATAACAGGCAGTGATGCAACCCGTCAGGATTCTCTCGATGGTGCAGCTGTAAAACCTTTTGAGGATCTGAGGACCCATGCCAAATAATTTCAGTCTCCTGGCTTGGTGTGCTTGGACCATATTAGTTTGCTGGTGATGTGAACGCCAAGGAACTTGAAGCTTTCAACCTGCTCCACTACAGCCCCGTCGATGAGAATGGGGACGTGCTCAGTCCTCATTTTCCTGTAGTCCACAATCATCTCCTTAGTCTTGATCACGTTGAGGGAGAGGTTGTTGTCCTGGCACTACACGGTCAGGTCTCGGACCACCTCCCTATAGGCTGTCTCATCGTTGTCGGCGATCACTGTTGTGCCATCAGCAAACTTAATGATGGCGTTTGAGTCGTGCCTGGCTGTGCAGTCATGAGTGAACCGGGAGTACAGGAGGGGGCTGAGCACGTACCCCTGAGGGGCCCCCGTGTTGAGGATCAGCGTGGCGGATGTGTTGTTACCTACCCTTACCACCTGGGGGCGGCCCGTCAGGAAGTCCAGGATCCAGTTGCAGAGGGAGGTGTTTAGTCTGAGCTGTAGTTAATGCTAAGCTGTAGTTCATGAATAGCATTCTCACATAGGTGTTCCTTTTGTCCAGGTGGGAAAGGGCAGTGTGGAGTGCAATAGAGATTGCATCATCTGTGGATCTGTTGGTACAGTATGCAAATTGGAGTGGGTCTAGGGTTTCTGGGATAATGGTGTTGATGTGAGCCATGACCAGCCTTTTTTAAGCATTTCATGGCTACAGATGTGAGTCCTATGGGTCGGCAGTCATTTAGGCAGGTTACCTTAGTGTTCTTGGGCACAGGGACTATGGGGGTCTGCTTGAAACATGTTGGTATTACAGACTCCGACAGGGAGAGGTTAAAAATGTCAGTGAAAGACACTTGCCAGTTGGTCAGTGCATGCTCTGAGTACACATCCTGGTAATCCGTCTGGCCTTGTGAATGTTGACCTGTTTGAAAGTCTTACTCACATCGGCTGCGGAGATCGTGATCACACATTTGCCCGGAACAGCTGATGCTCTCATGCATGTTTCAGTGTTACTTGCCTCGAAGCGAGCATAGAAGTTATTTTGCTTGTCTGGCTTGTGTCACTGGGCAGCTCTCGGCTGTGCATCCCTTTTGTAGTCT
Source organism: Oncorhynchus mykiss (assembly GCF_057628025.1). Lineage (NCBI taxonomy): Eukaryota > Metazoa > Chordata > Actinopteri > Salmoniformes > Salmonidae > Oncorhynchus > Oncorhynchus mykiss. Next base: position 12,892,105 of record NC_143041.1, read on the forward strand.
AATAGTTTGCAAGCCCTGCCACATATGACGAGAGCCGGTGTAGTACGATTCGATCTTGGTCCTGTATTAACGCTTTGCCTGTTTGATGGTTCGTCGGAGGCTATAGTGGGATTTCTTATAAACTCCTTGAAAGTGGCAGCTCTACCCTTTAGCTCAGTGCGAATGTTGCCTGTAATCCATGGCTTCTAGTTGGTGTATGTACGTACAGTCACTGTGGGGACGATGTCCTCGACGCACTTATTGATAAAGCCAGTGGTGGACTCCTCAATGCCATCGGAAGAATCCCGTAACATATTCCAGTCTGTGCTAGCAACGCAGTCCTGTAGTTTCTGCTTCACCTGACCACTTTTTTTTATTTTTATAGACCGAGTCACTGGTGCTTCCTGATTTTAGAGCTTTGTATGCGTCTCTGTGTGTGGATTGCACATTTAATATGTTGCTAGAAATGATGTAAAACTGATTTAAGTTTCCCTGCATTAAAGTCCCCGGCCACTATGAGCGTTTTCCTGTTTGCTTATGGCGGTATACAGCTCATTGAGCATAGTTTTAAGTGCCAGCATCGGTCTGTGAGGGTATGTAGACAGCTATGAAAAATACAGATGATAAACTCTCTAGGTAGATAGTGTGGTCTACAGCTTATCATGAGATACTCAACCTCGAGACTTCCTTAGATATAGTGCACCAGCTGTTGTTTGCAAATATACATAGGCCCCGCCCCTTGTCTTCCCAGAGGCTGCTGTTCTGTCCTGCTGATGGAGGGTATAACCCTCCAACTGTATGTTCTTAATGTCGTCGTTCAGCCATGACCTGATTTTACAGGTTTTTCATGTCCCGTTGGTAGGATATATGTGCTTTCAGCTCGTCCCATTTCTTTTCCAGCGATTGAACATTAGCTAGCAGGACGGAAGGTAAGGGCAGATTAGCCACTCAACGCCTGATCCTCACAAGGCACCCTGATCTTTTTCCGCAAAATCTCTGTTTCCTTCTCCAGCGAGTCCAGCGAGTTATTCCATATATTAACTTGTAATCCATTGTGTTTTAATGGCCTGATATGACTAAGGCCAAATTCAATGTTTCATTAACTACTTAAAAAAATATATTTCAAAAATTGATACCTAAAGGGGTTCTAAAATTCAAAATCAAATGGCTAAATGATCTTTGGTATGACCATCTTAAAACAATTATATATGTTAGCTTGGAACCCCATCCCATTTAGACTGAAGGATTATCTGTTTTTCTCAATGTATACATTCCTCCAATGAACATTCAGGCCACCACCAAGGGACAACATGGCTATTGTACAAGCCACCTATTGCACACCAATTATGACCAACAGTTTGACTTGATAATGTTTGGCAGCAAATGACGAACAAAAATTGGCTGTGGATAACGCAACAGCGCTGATATTTTCAACAAACAACATTTTCTCAATGTACGTTCAGTGATCCCAGGCAGTATTGAGCAATAGAAACCAAATTTTAGGTTTATGATTATGGAATGTTTGCCAATCACTTCACAGTATGTCTCATTCATTGTCCAACAGTGTCTGTAACCAGTGACGTTGGCTTGATTTTTTTATTGAAATGTTCTCATGCAATCCTCCTAGCCACTTCGTTTAATAGCGGAACAGAGAGTCTAGGCCTGTTACCGTATCACTTTGAGGTACACTGTCATTCTATAGTGTTTAATATAGTAGCTTTAGGAAACCGGTCATGTAGGTGCATACTATCATTAATAAAACTAGTATACTTTGATTCTTGTGTCCGTGACATCAACTCCCTCCTACCCACTGTTCTGGCCACCTACTCCAATATTGACACCGTCACTCACGTAGGTTTTCAGTTTCTGAAGAACTGAAGGACTACAAAAACAAAAATGTAAGAACCTCGCTAGCACAGGGAAGAGTGATTATCTCTGGCCCCCTCCCGTGCTACAGAAGGGGTTCGGACAGTAACTCGTTGCCCTGAATGAGTACCTAAAATAAACAGCAGGAATGTCTCCTTTTGTGACAACTTTGATTTGCTGTGTGAGCAACCAGCACTTAAAAAAAAAAAAAAAAGAGACGTGATTCACCCTAACCACAGGGGTTCCAGGATGATTTCCAGCAACATCACAAACTGTTTTGGAGAGTCTGGTAGCGCACCAGTTCTCCCTGTCAGAATAAGCAACAAAGGACTTTGGAAAGCATATCAACTCCTGTAGAAATGGCACTGTGGTTATTGTGAGTAACCTAATTGATGTTCTTTTAACTCCGCCTTCTAGTAAGTTTATACAAACTGTCATCTACCATTCTGTTGGATTGGAGACTGTCAGAAAACATGATTGTAAAGTTAATAATTTGGTTGTTATTCCATTGGTTACCTCGAGGCAGATGTCCCAGGGGCAGTTTAGCCCACACTCATTGAATATGGAGCTTTTAAATGTTAGGTTTTCCTAGTGATTGCTCTTTCTCGCGAATTACCTCATTACTGAGCACAAAGGTGATAGCTATATTTCAGTGAGAAACATGCAGTCATCAGACTGTAGTGCAGCTCTTTATAAAAGCCCCCCCCCCCCCCCCCCAGGACTACAGCTTTTCATAATCCATCAGAAAAAGGGGTATTTTGAGCATCATACTATACTGTTTAAATGTCAGCCACCAGTGCTGGCCATAACCCTCTATAGGCCACCAAAGCACTGCCTCACTTCCTTTACTGATTTCACTGTTGTCTATTGTCCTTGAGAACTATGATAAAATCATTGTGTTGGATGATTTTTATATTCATGTTGACAAAGTGACTGACCAAGGCCATTGAATTGAATATTATCCAACATGTTACTGGGCCCACCCATAACCTCGGCCATACTCTGGACCAGGTTATTACCAAGGGGCTTTCTATTGGCATATCCTCTCTTGTTGATGTCACTTTATATGATCAACACTGTGTTTTTACTACCTTGTTGCACAAGGTAATACTGAATGCATTATTAAAAAAACACTATCTTACCTCTGAAGTTGCTACAGATTTTGTGTGTGAACAATACTCCATCACCTATTCTGCCTTCCTCTTGTGATGATTTAGTTGATACGTTTTAATAGCACATTTAAGGGCAACCATTGATGCCATATCTCCAGTAAAGTTGAAAAAGGCCACCTCAAAACGGAACGCCCCTTACATGAGTGAGAACTAATCAATTAAAGAGAAATTGCTGAAAAGCAGAAGTGGCGAAAGTCAAAGTTGCAGGTCCATTATGATTGTGTATTCGGAAAGTATTCAGACCCCTTGACTTTTTCCCCCAAAGTGTTATGTTACAGCCTTGTTCTAAAATGGATTACATTTTTCCCCGCTCATCAATCTACACACAATACCCCTAAATAACAAAGCAAAAACAGGTTTTTTGAAATATTTGCAAATGTATTAATAAATAAAAAACAGAAATATCACGTTTATATAAGTATTCAGACCCTTTACGCAATACTTTGTTGAAGCACCTTTGGCAGCGATTACAGCCTTGAGTCTTATTGGGTATGAAGCTACAAGCTTGGCACACCTGTATTTGGGGAGTTTCTCCCATTTCTTCTCTGCAGATCCTCCTAAGCTCTGCCAGGTTGAATGGGGAGACTTGCTGCACAGATATTTCTTTAGGCCTTCAGATGTTCGATCTGGTTCAAGTCAGAGCTCTGGCTGGACCACTCAAGGACATTGAGACTTGTCCCAAAGCCTTGGCTGTGTGCTTAGGGTTGTTGTCCTATTGGAAGGTGTACCTTCACCCCATTCTGAGGTCCTGAGCGCTCTGGAGCAGGTTTTCATCAAAGATCGCTCTGTACGGTGCCTTTTGGTAAACTCCAAGCAAGCTATCTATCATGTGCCTTTTACTGAGGTGTGGCTTCTGTCTGGCCACTCTAACATAAAGGCTTGATTGGTGGATGGTTGTTCTCCCATCTCCATAGAGGAACTCTGGAGCTCTATCAGAGTGACCATTGGGTTCTTGGAGAAAAGGCGTCTTGAAGAAAAGGCGCCCTTCTCTCCTGACTGCTCAGTTTGGCCGGGCAGCCAGCTCTAGGACGAGTCTTGGTGGTTCTAATCTTCGTTCATTTAAGAATGATGGAGGCCACTGTGTTCTTGGGGACCTTCAATGCTGCAGAAATGTTTTGGTACCCTTTCTCAGATCTGTGCCTCGACCTCATGGCATGGTATAGACCGGTTGTGTGTGGGTGTGCCTTTCCAAATCATGTCCAATCAATTGAATTTACCACAGGTGGACTCCAAGTTGTAGAAACATCTCAAGGATGACCAATGGAAACAGGATGCACCTGAGCTCAATTTTGAGTCTCATAGCAAAGGGTCTGAATACTAATGTAAAAAAAGGTATTTGTTTATTTTTAATGTTTGTCAACATTTCTTTAAAAAAAAATGTTTTGCTTTGTAATTATGGGGTAACGTGTATAGATTGAGGTAAAAAAAAAAATATTTAATCAATTTTAGAATAAGGCTGTAACATAAAATGTGGAAAAAGGGAAGGGGTCTGAATACTTTCCGAATGCACCGTACTCTGAGAGAGGAACTTGGCATATATAAGCAGGCAATTCGAAATGCCAGACGGGCTTATTTTTCTAACTTGATCCTACCCCCTCAAACATACAGTATGTGAACTTTCCTCCACATTTCAGGGATAAGATACCCAGCCTAATGTTGGCTATCAGTCATGCAAGACCGGATGAGAAGTTTGATATGTGTCCTAGCCTACCACGCAAAGTTAATAGGGATTTATTTTCCCTGGTTGACACTGACATCCTCAGGAAAGTGATATCACAACTTAAGCCTTCTACCTGCCTTCTCGTTCCTATCCCCGCCACCTTCTTCAAAACAGTTTTAATTGCATATCTGAAGAAGTGCAAGCTATTGTTTGTCCCTCCCTGGTGCCTGTGAACAGTAGTTTCCCCACTGCACTAAAAACTGCAATGGTGAAACCCCTTCTGAAGAAAAGTAATCTAGATTCTTCAGTTCTTGGCAATTTTTGGCCAATCTACAACCTTCCATTCTTAAGCAAAATTCTGGAGAAATTTGTTTTCAAACATCTAAATGATTTTTTTTTTAAGTGCCAACTGTATTTAAAAAAAAATTCAATCTGTTTTTTTTGTGTCCACCACAGACTGCCTTACTTAAAGTGGTAAATTATCGTACATGCCAAACAGCTCACTTCTTATTGAAGTGCAGCATTTGACACTTGACCATGATGTCCTTCTGGACAGACTGGAGAAGTGGGTTGGCCTCTCCGGTTCAGTTCTAAATTGGTTTAGGATTTAACTGGTTGAGTTTTTTTCTTTTTTTTTGTCACCCTTGGTGACCATAACTCAGAGAACCTATCACACGTGGCGTTCCACAAGGTTCGATGTTTGGGTCCGGTACGGTTCAGTACTGAACAAAAATTAACGCAACAAGTTCGTGTTACAGTTCATATAAGGAAATCAGTCAATTGAAATAAATAAATTTCAATTAAATAAATTAGGGCCTATGCCCTAATCTATGGATTTCACATGACTGATCAGTGGCGCAGTCATCGTGGGCCTGGGAGGGCATAGGCCCACCCACTTGGGAGCGAGGCCCAGCCAATCAGAATGCTGGGGACAATATAAGGCCACTCTAAAATGTAGTTTTGTGACACAACACAATGCCACAGATGTCTCAAGTTGAGGGAGTGTGCAATTGGCATGCTGACTCCAGGAATGTCCAGCAAAGCTGTTGCCAGAAAATGTAGTGTTAATTTCTCTACCATAAGCTGCCTTCCACGTCATTTTAGAGAATTTAGCCATTCCAACCGGCTTCCCAACCTCAAACCACGTGTAACCACGCCAGCCCAGGACCTTAACATCCGGTTCCTTCACCTGCAGGATCGTTTGAGACCAGCCACCCGTGCAATGTTCATGCTGTTCAGTCAGCTTCTTGATATGCCACACCTGTCAGGTGGATGAATTATCTTGGCAAAGGAGAAATGCTTACAAACAAGGATATAAACAAATTTGTGCACAAAATTCGAGGGAAGTTTTTTTTGGGAAAATTTCTGTGACCTTTTATTTCAGCTCATGAAACATGGGACCAACACTTTACATGTTTGTATTTTGTTCAGTATATGTTACCCCTTGGCAGCATTATCAGAAAGCACAACATTAATTTTCACTGCTACGGAGACGATATAAAACATTACATTTGTGTCACCAGAGGATTTTGGCAGCATTTGAGTTATTATGCCCCCAGCGTCTGGAACCGCCTGCCAGTGAATCTGAAGGGGGCCCGACACTGGTCATCTTTTTAGCTTTGCTTTTCCTTCGGGTGCTTTTTAGTCAATCAGTTTGTCATTCTTTAGTTGTTGTTTTTTATCTTGTTTGTTGTGTGGTAAATATTTCAGCTTTTGTTTTCATTGTTTTTATTTGTTTGTTTTTTTCTCATGTGAAGCACATTGTTGCATTCCATGTCTGAAATGTTCTGTATAAATAAAGCTTGATTTAATGGTTTGCTGTGATTTCTCTCTCTGCAAAAGACCAGATGATTCAAATCATGTGGTTTTCCTTGCTATAGCAGGCTCATTAATACAAATGCCCTCCGCCCATGTGGTATAACGTCGTGTTCTAGGGACTAAAACATTTGAATGAATAAATCGTTATTGTCTCAGAAGGGAAATTTAGTTTGCAGCACATTGCATAACACAGGATGTTGTGGAAGTAACGCAATACTAGGAAATAAAGAAAATGTGTCAAACATTTTCTCACAATGTTTTTGTAATCTTGGTGTTCTCCTTCTCACTCATTTTTCCTCTGTTGCAGGTGTTCTCGGATTCTCCAGTTTGAAAAACGTATGCCTACTCCAAGCCCTGCTTTTCAAATCCCAACCGACTGAATACCTTTTTAGCCTATATGAACCAAAGACACTTTTTCAATAGAGAATACTATTTTTGTTCAGGAAGAGGCTGTCTGACACAATGTCCGGGCCCCTGCACTGAGGATAGAAATGGCAGAATTTTACTTGTAATTAGCTAAATAACTAAAAATGTTATGTCCTGAATTTTACATGGTTCATTTTGAAGATATTTTCTTGAAATAAAGTTTAGTTTATTTTTTTTCTAACGTCATCTCTGAGTTGTTAATCAGACATCATTGACTGGATAGCTCACAGTTACACATCAAAAACATTATACTTAAATCCATGAGGGACATAAACAAATCAAAACATCTTCCAAAGCTCAGATCCTATGATTTATTAATGTATAGTGTATGTTTGTATCTGGTTAGGTAGGTAGTATTGATATGCTATCTGTCTGTTCTGTTTGGGGTTTGTAAGAGCAAGTGTGTTGATAGCACTGTGCTGGCTGTCTGCCACTGGTTATACACACACACACACACAGAGAGTGAGAGAGACGGTAGAGAATGTATCGTGTAGAACTATATTTTCTGGAACATTCTGAACCTTGCGGAATACACACTGGCACAAGGACTGCATCTCCATTCCATATTTAATGTAACCTTTTATTTAACTAGGCAAGTCAGTTAAGAACAAATTCTTATTTACAATGACTGCCTAAGAACAGCGGTTTAACTGCCTTGTTCAGGGGCAGAATGACAGATTTATTTTTTTACCTTGTCAGTTTGGGGATTCGATCCTGCAACCTTTTGGTTACTGGCTTGTTACCTATTAAAAATATTTTTTTTAATGAAATGAACACCATTAGTTATTGGAGTGTTAGTTAGCAAAGATGTTTCTCATGTCTATCAAACATTAATATTCTCCAACCTTTGAAGCCACCTGTAGGGCATACGATAAGCGCCCAACCAACCCCTAGTGTTGGAATGTGGTATGTTTATGAACTGGAAACGTGTCCAAAACCCCCACAACAGAGATGGAAGAAGAACATTTGAACCTTTTTGTCATCATTAGTGAGACTAACACACATGTTCCCCCTGGCAGCAGTCCCGCTATGGGAACTATGTGAGATGTGAAGTGTGATAGATCAAGCTCACTGGAATGTAGCCTACACGGGCCTTTTTATAAAACACCTCTTCCTTGCTTCCTCATTCAGTCAGATGCACTGTAGGGTAGATTACCCGAACAATGCAGAGAAAGTACAGGGATATATGTATGAGTAGTTATCCTAGTGTAAACATTGAAATGATCTTGTTACAGTGAATGCAAGGGAAATAGCTAGCAGCCATAGAATCATTAGAAGTGGTATTTACATAGTGGTAGGAGGAGGATAAATACCTTCACGACAGACACTCTCTCCACCATGGGCTACACTCAGTACCTGGGCCGCTGCCTTCTCTTCTTCTTCATCGCCATCTTCCTGGATGCTGTGGGCCTCATCGTGTTCTTCCTGGGCATCTTTGCACCCTTCAGCTTCTGGGACTTTTTGGTCTTCTCTGGGCCCATCATCATCTTCCTCAGCCTGTTCTTCTGGATCTTCTGGTACGTAGGCAACCTGGAGGTTGCTGTGGACGACTTTCTGCCCAAGTGACTTACTTCTGGGGATTGGAGAGAGACGGTGATGGGGGTGTGGACTGATGAGAGTCTTAGCCAGTGGGGCAGACATGGAGTGAAAATGTATTTACAATCGAGCACTTTTGAAGACCGAGGATCCACCCTGGACATCAATTACTCAATCTCTGCTAGAGCTAGGTGTGTTATTCTGACATTGTTCCATAAAGAGAGAATTATAGATTTGCTAACTGTGTTGTTCTGCTCAGGTCTGTCTTAATATATTATCTCGATAGGACTTCTGGGTTTAAATGAAGTCTGAAATGTTGTCAAAAAGCTTAGTGTAAACATTTGTTTTGGAGTAAGTACTTCAATACTTTAATGTATTATGTTCTCTTTCAAGTGCTCATTCTTTGCTGGAACTGCAGTACTGAATAATGGATCATCAGGTGACGTTTACACTGACTCAACAAGGTGAAGACTTTCACCTAAACGTGAGAGATTAGCTTGTGTTTTGGTTTCCTGGGACTCCTCGCTTTTGTATCATGTCGATACGATTTTGTTTTTGAGGCTGTGCATTTTGTTTATCAACTTTTAAAAAGAATACACTGAATTAAATTGTACAATCGCATTTGACTTTTTAGATCAATGTTTTTTTTTTTTTTAAAGCACTGTTACTTTACATTTGAAACAAGTTGTTCTTGTGATTTTCCTATTGTGAAATCTGAGAGTTCACTTACTCTGACTGATAAAAACCAACTGGGTATGTCCAGTTTGTCAGGAGGGCAGTAGGTAGCCTAGCAGTTAAGAGCATTGGGCCAGTAACCGAAAGGTCGCTGGTTCCAATCTTTGAGCCAAATAGGTGAAAAATGTGACTGTGCGATTGAGCAAGGCACGTAAACCGGAATTGTAAATCACTCTGGACAAGAGCGTCTGCTAAATTACTGAAATGTAACATTGCCTGGAGTGGGGCAGTGAATGCTCCCTACAAGAATGGGTCTCTGTAATGGGAAAAAGGATGACTTGTTTCCTAATTACCTTTTTCAAACAACTGAGTTTCCCACCAAGATGAGTCACAATGACAAGGAAAGTTCTTCTGCCTTGGTCTGATCAAATATTTACCAGATTTTATGGACAGATATGTTGCCAGCCATGTACCAAAGTAAACCTTCCGTGTACTGTAGAATGTGACACAACTGGTTTAGGGTGGCAAACAGACGCACCCATGTGCTGGGTGATAGTCTCTCTCTACATGAACAATGGAGGCTGGAGAAATAACCATGATCACTGCCAACAACTCGGGGAAATAATGTCGGCCTAGTCGTTTTTAGTTTCAGTTTCCTTCAGCTATTTTATAAGATTGAAAATGTTACTTTGGTGATATTAAGCAGAGCATTTCTGCTCACCCACAATTTTTTTTTTTTTTGGGGGGGGGGGGGGGGGGGGGCATTTGGGATTGTCATCTGAAAGAGAGGGGGAAAAAATGACAAAAGTAGATGGATATTGATGGTAAATACCAACGGCCATGTTCTAAAAAGTATTTCACTTCAGCCTAACAGTGCCAAAGACAACATACCTCTACTTCCTGTGCCATAAAGGCCCAGCTTGCTTATAATGGCCATAGGGCACTTAGGCATTGTGTTTAGCTGAACTGCAATTTGTAAATGTGTCAGGCGTGCATTATTAATTCATCTCTGGAGGCTAGTTACACAGAATCAAGGCTGCAGTTGACATGTCACACAGGTGTTGAAATGCCCCTATTGTTCCCCTGGGGTTAAGTTTCCAGTTCACACCAAGCATGTGTATACCGCTGAGTCTTTCCAATATCCGGTGCCAACCACGGAATCAAGTGCTAACACACTGCGGCAAGAGAACTTAACACCGTGTTGCACGTCCGTGTTAACAAAGAGAGCTGGGATTCAGTTCTACCTGACTACAGACAGCCCACCACTCTGCCAACAGTTGACACTTCTGTGGCCCTCTGGTGTCCCCTGTGGTGATGCCGTTTCATTGATCCCTGCCAAAACCTCAGACCTTGCCAAGCACCTGGCTTATGCTTTACTGCATTATAAACACAAGTGATGGTTCTGAATAATATTAGCAAATAAGAGGTGAATTATTCCACACTATAAAATACTTTGTTCAGTCTTTTTCCAAGTCTGGCCCTCAAAGAAAGTAGACTTTAGTGACACCACATGCACTACTATATACATTATAAACACTAGATGGCAATGTTGTCTCTAAAACAGACTGAAGTTGCTGCAATGGACAACATCTAGCTGTTTGCTTGCACCTGATGACCCCCTCCTTCACTTGCGCAGATCTGAGAGCATCAAATGTTCTGCTTTCACTCCTTCGTTTTCAAATCAGTGCAAATGAAGTAGGAGATTATAAACAGCAACTAATTTAGTAGACTATTGAGATGCATGCACCCCACCCCCTCTTGATCACAGCAGTGCAGAGACAATTATAGAGGAATGTGAACAGGTACCCGTCCCTGCACACACATACATGTGTACATATATTTTCAGTGACATAAAAAGGGCAAACTGACTCGACTCCACATCATGTGTATCTATAGATTTGTAAATGTGAAATTCAAAAGAAGATAGTCAGCTGGTTTTCTCAACTTGTACATTTCAGTAAAACGTTTAGAGACCGATTTGATCTTGAATGCAACGCCACTATGTGATGATGTCATCGATAAACGAAAGCGCATGCATGCCACATGGAACGTTCTCTATGCGACACGCTTGTTCATGTTGCAATCATAAAGAGTTAAGCACCGGGCATTTAACGATGACACCTTGTCAAGTCGGCCATTTACACGTTTTATGAATTAATAGGCTATTAAATATGGAATATCGAGGCTAATTTCTAATATCCACACCTTTGTATTTGACCTCCATAACATTTCGAGTCGCCTGAAGCATTGTGGGTACTACGATTTGTAAACTAAAAGGCTGCTCGGCTGCATAGAAGACACGGCAGGATCGACTATTTGAATTTGAATCATGTGACCCAACAACAGAATAGTAAAAAGTACTACTAGAGGATGTCAATTCATTATGTTTAAAATGTCCAAGAAGAAGTCATCTGTTCCAAGAAGGAGCACTTTGATCAGGACCTACCTCACCCCATACAACTTTACCAAACCCAAACCGGGAAAAAGGGGGGGAAGGGTTGAGTTGTGTGTTCAAAATCCACCGCTGTCCATTAAATATGTCACTAGTCACTTCAAGCCACATCACGGCACACCCCCTGAACAAAGTTCTACAGCTGCACCATTGAGAGTATCTTGACTGGCTGCATCACTGCTTGATATGGCAACTGCTTGGCATCCGACCGCAAGGCGCTACAGAGGGTAGTGCGTGCAGCCCAGTACATCACTGGGGCTGAGCTCTCTGCCATCCAGGACCTCTATGCCAGGCAGTGTCAGAGGAAGGCCCTAAAGATTGTCAAAGACTCCAGCCACCCAAGACAGAGACTGTTCGCCCTGCTACCGCATGGCAAGGGGTACTGATGCACCAAGTCTGAAACCATCAGGACCCTGAACAGCTTCTACCCCCAAGCTATAAGACTGCTAAATAGTTAGTTAAATAGTTAACCAATAGGCTAGGCTGAAACACCTGCATTTTGGAGGTGACTTACCCAAGAAATCAAAACAGAGACCAAGTTTGTATTTGTTAACTCAATGTTTTTTATATATTTTTTGCATTGTTTAACAAAAATGTGTTATTGTTTTTTTGTTTTTTTTAGCTAAAAAGGTGGGGCTCTGCTCCCACCTGCCCTGAATGATGGGTCGCCACTGGGAAGTACAAAAGCCATTGATGGAGCACATGGTCTGAACAGACTAAGATTAAGATAGGAGTGAAAAAAATGATTTTATTTAAAAAACAAGGACATTTCTAAGTGACCCCAAACGTTTGAACGGTAGTGTGCATATGGGATGAGTAATGCAAGATATGTAAACATTATTAAAGTGGCATTATTAAAGTGACTAGTGATTAATTTATTAAAGTGGCCAATGATTTCAAGTCTTTATGTAGGCTGCAGCCTCTCTGTGTTAGTGATGGCTGTTTAACAGTCTGGTGGCCTTGAGATTGAAAAATAGCTTCTGTCTCTAGGTCCCAGCTTTGATGGGGGAGTGAACAGGCAATGGCTCGAGTGGTTGTTGTCCTTGGTGATCTTTTAGGCCTTCCTGTGACATTGGGTGCTGTAGGTTTCCAGGAGGGCAGGTGAGATCGATTTTAAATACAGAAGTAACTAATAAGGAGTGAAAATATTTTGTATTTTCTATTTGAGAATAATTAAACCTTTATATTAACATTTATAGTGATGCTATAGTCACACCAGAGGACAAATTCAAAGCACCGACATAAATTGCATATACATTTCAAATCCACGGTGGCCACAATATTTTGAGTTAAGACATAATTTATTGCAACTATATGTTTTTTAATTCCATTTTAGAAGTTTATTTATTTATTATAACTTTTGTTTTAGCAATACTGTATATCAACTACCCATTTACAAAACTTCCGTCCATTCCGTAATTTTCCGATACCATAGTTTACATTCAGCCATCGATTTGCGTGTCAGCCTACAGTGCAATCAACCCTGTTTTTTACCAGTATTTATATGTGATTGTCATTGGTAAGCACGGTTTATTTGCCTACCCAATCTTTGAAGTGATTGGATCGTTGAGCCATCAGTAACCTCCTTTCCGCCCATTTGGCCTCCTTTGGTTGGCTGTTGTCCCTTCTCTTTCTCTCTGTCGCGGCGGTGGGTTGGAGCCGCTGTGTCCCCGATCTGGCACGTTCCTGTCCAAATTATTCTCGGTTTAAAATTGGATTCCCTTTTACGAAATCTCTGAAATTCTCAACTCTGCCAAATTTAAAGTGCTCTCCAATTCTATTTTTCCGCACACAGTCTCAACATTAGAACCCCCAAGAAGATGGCGATGGGGTCGGCAGTCGCCCGGCTTGAGGGCCGAGAATTCGAATACCTGATGAAGAAGAGGTCGGCGACCATCGGACGGAACTCATCGCAGGGCTCGGTGGACGTTAGCATGGGCCACTCCAGTTTCATCTCTCGCCGGCACCTCGAAATTTTCACGGCTGGTGAAGACGGCACCGGTAGCGGGGAATTCTACCTCCGATGCCTCGGCAAAAACGGGGTGTTTGTGGATGGGGTGTTCCAGAGACGAGGGGCTCCACCTCTGCAGCTCCCACGAATGTAAGATGGGTAGTATTTTACATTTTATGTCGAGATAGAACTGCTTGTTTACGTTATGTGACTATATTCTGACCTCCGCTTTGTTATTGTTTTGTTCCCCCGCCGCCGCACGTGTTGTGTCAAGCAACACACGGCGCCTGTCCCCACCAAACGTTAGTGAGCGGCTAGCTAATGTCAACTGGCAACGCTTGTTTTCTTTGCATAGAATTGTTTCGCGAAACAACCTGAAAATGTTGTAATTTAACATTAATACAATTGCTAAGCGTGCATATATTTGTGTGAATATCTCTTGCTAACACAGTGTTTGGGGGAATATGTACAGTTGCCTTCAGAACGTATTCGAACCCTTCGATTTATTCTACATTGTTGTTACATCCTGAATTAAATTAATATTTTTTCCGTCACCCATCTAGATACCCCATAATGACCAAGTGAAAATGTTTTCAAATGTATTGAAAGTGAAATATCTCGTGTACATAAGTATTCACACCCCTGAGTCAATGCTTTGTAGAAGCACCTTTGGTGGTGATTACAGTTTTGAGTCGTCTTGGGTATGTCTGGATCAGCTTTGCACATCTGGATTTGGGGATTTTCTCCCATTCTTTCTTGCAGACGTTCTCAAGCTCTGTTAAATTAGATGGGGCGTGGTATTGAACAGCAATCTTCAAGTCTTTCAACATATTTAATGGGATTAAAGGCCGGGCTTTGGCTGGGCCATTCAAGGACTTTCACATTCTTGTTCTGAAGCCATTCAAGTGTTGCTTTGGCTGTATGCTTGGGGTCACTGTCCTGTTGGAATGTAAAATATTCACCCTAGTCAAATGTCATTTGCACTGATGCAGGTTCTCATCAAGGATATGCATTTGTTTGGCTCCATTCATTGTTCCTTCTATCCTTACCAGTCTCCCAGTCCATGCCGCTGAAAAGCATCCCCATAGCATGATGCCGCCACCACCATGCTTCACGGGAGGGATGGTGTGATGAGCTGTGCCTTTTCCAGATGTAGAGCTTTGCATTCAGACCAAAGCGTTACATGTCTCATCAGACCACAGAATATTTTTCTTTATGCTCTGAGTCTTTTTGCAAACCCATCACATGTGGTCATGTACCTTTTTCTCAGCTCGGGAGTGGCCACTCTCCCATAAAGCCCAGATTGGTAAAGTGCTATAGAGACTGTTGTCCTTCTGGCAGGTTAGCCCATCTCAGCCAAGGAACTGTAGTTCTGTCAGAGGGATCATTGAGTTCTTGGTCACCTCCCTGACCAAGGTCCTTCTTGCCTGGTTACTCAGTTTGGTCAGACAGCCAGCTCTAGGCAGAGTCTGAGTAGTTCTATATTTTTTCCATTTCACAATGATGGAGACCACTATGCTCTTGGAAACTTTCAACACTCAATAAATAGTTTTATACCCTTCCCCAAATATATGCCACATCACAAATCTTTCTACGGCCAGTTCCTTGGACTTAATGGTATATTTTCTGCTCTGACATGCACTATCAACTGTGGGACCTTACATTGACAGGTGTGTTGTTTTCTAAATCGTGTCCAAGCAATTGAATTGGCCACAGGTGGATTTGAACCTGAGCTCAAGTTAGTGTCATAGCAAAAGGGTGTGACTACTTATGTCAATTTGATATCTGTGTTTAATTTTCAAAAATGTCTAAAAACATGTTTTCACTTTGCCATTATGGGGTATTGTGTGTAGATAGATTATTATCCATCTTGAATTCAAGCTGTAACAACAACATGTGGAATAAGTCAAGGGGTTTGAATACTTTCTGAAGGCCCTTCAGCTAGTTACCTGTACGTTTGCGATGGGCCGTGCTCATTCTCAGCATTATTTCAAGTCGGACGTGTTGCAATGTTTGCGCAGCATCATGTAGAAACAAACTATACCTACCTCATGCTTTTATCGTCAGTATGGTTTCTAGATCAAGCTGAATTGCTAACTTTTCCAAATGTTCCCTGTAGGAAATGGCCAGTAGAAGTAGGGGGTTTGAAATAGTCTTGATTAGTAGACCTGTTTACAACTCTGATTCTATGAGGTCTGAAATATCAACTAGGCCTATGTCACAGCAGGCCAGTCAGCTGGTCCCAGAGCAGATGATATGGTCCAAATATACCCCCATGTAATAATAAGACCTGTTATGTAAGTGTCATGATGGCCATCCATTTATAAACCCAGTTTAATGGCTAACTCTTCTGGCCCATATTGGTTTATTAGAGCTGCGCTGCTTGTTTTGACTGTGTGCAAAGATGGCCATAGCTTCACTGCTGGTGTGTAGCAGTCAATATGCATAATGAAAGAGACATTCTCACAATTGTTGAGTGAGTCTGGATGGCCTGCACTGATATTATCTGACTCTCCCTCCCTCTCTTTGTTCTCTAGGTGCTGTTTCCGGTTCCCCAGCACCAACATCAAGATCACGTTCACAGCCCTGTCCAGCGATAAGAAGGAGCGTAGGAACGTGTCGGAGTCACCGGTCAAGCCCGTCCAGCACCAGATGGCGCCGCTGACCATCAACATTCCAGACAACATCGCCCACCTCATAAGCCCGCTGCCCTCACCCACTGGCACCCTCAGGTGAGACTGGAGTGAAGTTGGAGCCATGAAACGGTCAGAGCAAATAGCATGGTTATTCAAATCTGGACCTCGACGCGAGTTCCAATGCTGATTTTTATTCTTCCCCCCCTAATCAGGGACGGATTTAGAGCTTTCTCACTTGGTGGGTGCAATTAATTATCAGGTAGAACAGAACCAGCAGTACCGGACCCCCAGGCTTAGATTTGAATACTCCTGGTGTGTATGTATGTATGTATGTATGTATGTATGTATGTATGTATGTATCGGAATGGCCGATTTTAATTAGGGCCGTTTTCATAACAATCGGTAATCAGAATTTTTGGACACCGATCACGGCCGATTACATTGCACTCCACGAGGAGACTGTGTGGCAGGCTGACTCCCTGTCATGCGAGTGCAGCTAGGAGCCAAGGTAAGGTGCTAGCTAGCATTAATCGTATCTTATAAAAAAACAATCAATCAAACATAATCACTAGTTAACTACACATGGTTGATGATATTACTAGTTTATATAGCTTGTCCTGCATTGCATATAATCAATGCGGTGCCTGTTAATTTATCATTGAATCATAGCCTACTTCGCCAAACGGGTGATTTAACGAGCGCATTCGTGAAAAAAGCACTGTTGTTGCAACAATGTGTACCTAACCATAAACATCAACCCCTTTCTTAAAATCAATACACAAGTATATCTTTTTAAACCTGCATATTTAGTTAATATTGCCTGCCAACATGAATGTATTTTAACTAGGGAAATTGTGTCACGTCTCTTGCGTTCTGTGCAAGAGTCAGGGTATATGCAGCAGTTTGGGCCGCCTGGCTCGTTGCGAACTGTGTAAAGACTATTTCTTCCCAACAAAGACAGCCAACTTCACCAAACAGGGGATGATTTAACAAAAGTGCATTTGCGTAAAAAGCACAATCGTTGCACGAATGTACCTAACCATAAACATCAATGCGTTTCTTAAAATCAATACACAGAAGTATATATTTTTAAACCTGCATATTTAGTTAAAAGAAATCCAGGTTAGCAGGCAATATTAAACTAGGGAAATTGTCACTTCTCATGCGTTTATTGCACGCAGAGTCAGGTTATATGCAACAGTTTGGGACGTCTGGCTCGTTGCGAACTAATTTGCCAGAGTTTTACGTAATTATGACATAACATTGAAAGTTGTGCAATGTAACAGCAATATTTAGACTTATGGATGCCACCCGTTAGATAAAATACGGAACGGTTCCGTATTCACTGAAATAATAAACGTTTTGTTTTCAAAATTATAGTTTCCGGATTTTACCATATTAATGACCTATGGCTCGTATTTCTGTGTGTTATAATTAAGTCTATTATTTGATAGAGCAGTCTGACTGAGCTTAGGCAGCAGGCAGCAGCAGGCTCGTAAGCATGAATTCAAACAGCACTTTTGTGCCTTTGCCAGCAGCTCTTCGCTGTGCTTCAAACATTGAGCTGTTTATGACTTCAAGCCTATCAACTCCCGAGATTAGGCTGATGTAACCGATGTGAAATGGTTAGCGGGGTGCGCGCTAATAGCGTTTTCAATAGGTGACGTCTCTCGCTCTGAGACCTTGAAGTAGTTGTTCCCCATGCTCTGCAAGGGCCGCGGCTTTTGTGGAGCGATGGGTAACGATGCTTCGAGGATGGCTGTTGTCGACGTGTGCCTGGTTCGAGCCCAGGTAGGGGCGAGGAGAGGGACGGAAGCTATACTGTTACACTGACAATACTATAGTGCCTATAAGAACATCCAATAGTCGAAGGTATAGGACATACAAATGGTATAGACAGAAATAGTCCTATAATAACTACAACCTAAAGCTTCTTACCTGGGAATATTGAAGATATTCATGTTAAAAGTAACCACCAGCTTTCATATGTTTTCGTGTTCTGAGCAAGGAACTTAAACGTTAGCTTTTTTACATGGCACATATTGCACTTTTACTTTCTTCTCCAACACTTTGTTTTTGCATTCTTTATACATGTTTCATTATTTATTAGATATTGCATTTTTGTGCCATCGCAGGATTACCATGCTCTCTCCCACTGTCTCACTTAAATTGTTTCTCGTCCCCCACAGTGCCGCCAACTCCTGTCCAAACTCCTGTCCGTCAAGTCCCAGAGGGGCGGGGCTGTCTGGCTATAGGATGGGCCGCGTGCTGACCGCTGACCTCGTCAACGAGAACTCCCAAACAGACGACAAGGACGGCTCGGGAGGAGACAGCCCCAAGGTGAGACATCAGCAACTCAGGGATGCATCTGAAGTGGCTTCCTCTCCTTGTCTCCTTTCCTTTACACTGATATGAAAAAGAGAAGATCAGTCAAGGTAGTATAATGGAAGCTAAATGAGAGACCAGACCAGTACTGATGAAGGAAAATATATGAGAAGAGGATTCCTCAGTAGACAGTTGAAATGCACTCCTAGTCCTGAGGTGAGTCGGCAAAGTGAAGCGTTCAGAACGGGGCAAATAGAAGACTAAAAGAGCTAAACTATTCCCTGTTCTACCTGACACAGTGGTATCTGTTCTACCCAATACGTTTCTGTCTCAACGTTCTGTTGCACCCTCTTGAATACATCCCTGAGCCCAGGGTGATGGAACACATTGGATTGGTTTTGGTTCTCTGGGGTGGGTTACTCATTGAAGTCTGTTGAAACATTCGGGAAAATATAAACTTGAGTGAGGAACCCTGGTGAATGCTAGTAAAATAGGGGGAGGGTGGGGCTCTACTTGTTTTCCAACATGTTTTCAGTTTCATGTTCCTCACACAAGTTCCCACAAAACAAACCCCTTTTATTTAAAAAAAAAATTGACCCAGATAAGCACATGCAATTATAACAAAAAATCTAACTGCTGCCATATCTGTAGCATGAAATGAAGCCCAATTCACCATTTGTTCTGTCCTCAGGATGACTCCAAGCCACCGTATTCCTATGCCCAACTAATAGTCCAGGCCATCACCATGGCCCCCGACAAGCAGCTGACTCTGAATGGGATTTACACACACATCACCAAGAACTACCCCTACTACAGGACCGCAGACAAAGGCTGGCAGGTTGGTGAATCCACCCTGTATTTCATGCTGCTGTGGTATTTCTTAGAATGAGAGACAAACTGACATCGAAGTAAACTTCTTTTTTGAAGTAAGCTTCTTTTTAAGTTATCCTGTCTCACTTTATCCATCACAGTCGTTCGTTCATGTGTTTTTGAACTGAACTCGATTGCTTACGTCTTCCTCCCTTGTGTTCCAGAAACTGATTAATTGTTTCTCTCGCTCTCACTTCTGTCTTGTTCCAGAATCTCAATCCGCCATAACCATTCCATAGTAATGAATACTGTCTCTCTCTTTTGTGTTCTAGAACTCGATCCGTCACAACTTGTCTCTGAACCGCTACTTCATCAAAGTGGCTCGGTCTCAGGAAGAACCGGGTAAGGGATCGTTCTGGAGGATCGACCCCTCATCAGAGAGCAAGTTGTGTGAACAGGCGTTCAGGAAACGCAGGGCAAGGGGGGTACCCTGCTTCAGGACCCCGCTGGGGCCCCTCTCATCTAGGTAATACTCACTATAACTCAGATACTCTGATATTTCCGTGTACACTGAGTGTACAAAACATTAGGAACACCTGCTCTTTCCATGACAGACTGACCAGGTGAAGGCTATGACCCCTTGTTGATTGTCACCTGTTAAATCCACTTCAATCAGTGTAGATGAAGGGAAGGAGACAAGTTAAAGAAGGATTTTTAAGCCTTGAGACATGGATAGTGCACATGTGCCATTCAGAGGGTGAATGGGCAAGACAAAGTATTTAAGTGCCTTTGAATGGGGTATGTATGGTAGTAGGTGCCAGGCCTACCATTTTGTGTGGGAAGAACTGCAACGCATTTGGGGTTTTCCACGCTCAACAGTTTCCTGTGTGTATCAAGAATGGTCCACCACCCAAAGGACATCCAGCCAACTGGACACAGCTGTGGAAAGCATTGGAGTCAACATGGGCCAGCATCCCTGTGGAATGCTTTCAACACCTTGTAGAGTCCATGCCCTGATGAATTGAGGCTGTTCTGAGGGCAAAAGGGGGTGCAACTCAATATTAGGAAGGTGTTACTAATGTTTTATACACTCAGTATATATTTCCCTCATATACAGTGCATTCGGAAAGTATTCAGACCCCTTCACTTTTTCCGCATTTTGTTACGTTACAGCCTTATTCTAAAATTGATTAAATATATTTGTTTCCTCAATCTACATACAATACCCCATAATGACAAAGCGAAAACCAGGTTTTTAGAAATGTATTTTTTTATTTTACAAATGTATTTTTAAAAAACGTACCTAATTTACATAAGTATTCAGACCCTTTGCTATGAGACTCAAAATTGAGCTCAGGTGCATGCTGTTTCCATTGATCATCCTTGAGATGTTTTTACAACTTGGAGTCCACCTGTGGTAAATTCATTAGATTGAACATGATTTGGAAAGGCACACACCTGTCTTTAAGGTCCCACAGTTGATAGTCCATGTCAGAGAAAAAAACAAGCCATGAGGTCAAAGGAATTGTCCGTAGACCTCCGAGACAGGATTGAGTCGAGGCACAGATCTGGGGAAGGGTACCAACACATTTCTACAGCATTGCAGGTCCCCAATAACACAGAGGTCTCCATCATTCTTTAATGGAAGAAAGTTGCTCAAACTGAGCAATCGGGGGAGAAGGGCCTTGGTGAAGGGGGTAACTAAGAACCCAATGGTCACTTTGACAGAGCTCCAGAGTTCCTCTGTGGAGATGGGATAACCTTCCAGAAGGACAACCATCTCTGCAGCACTCTACCAATCAGGCCTTTATGGTAGAGTGGGCAGACGGAAGCCAATCCTCAGTAAAAGACATGAAAGCCCACTTGGAGTTTGCCGAAAGGCACCTAAAGGACTCTCAGACCATGAGAAACAAGATTCTCTGGTCTGATGAAACCAAGCTTGAACTCTTTGGCCTGAATACTAAGCATCACGTCTGGAGGAAAACTGGCACCATCCCTACGGTGAAACGTGGTGGCAGCATCATGCTGTAGGGATGTTTTTCAACGGCAGGCACTGGGAGAGTAGTCAGGATCGAGGCAAAGGTGAACGGAAGTACAGAGATCCTTGATGAAAACCTGCTCCAGAGCGCTCAGAACCTCAGACTGGGGCAAATGTTCACCTTCCAACAGGACAATGACCCTAAGCACACAGCCAAGACAGCGACCTGAAAATAGCTGCACAGCAACGATCCCCACCCAACCTGACAGAGCTTGAGGATCTGCAGAGAAGAATGGGAGAAACTCCCCTAATACAGGTATGCCGAGCTTGTAGAGTCATATCCAAGAAGACTGGAGGCTGTAATCTCTGCCAAAGGTGCCTCAGCAAAGTACTGAGTAAAGGGTCTTTATTTTTTACATTTGCAAAAATGGCTAAACCTGTTTTTTCTTTCTCGTTATGGGGTATTTTCAAATCAAATTGGATTTGTCACATGCGACGTAGACCTTACAGTGAAATGCTTACTTACAAGCCCTTAACCAACAATGCAGTTAAGAAAATATCTATACAAAAAGAAGAATAACAAATAATTAAAGAGCAGCCGTAAATAACAATAGCGGGTTATGTACAGGGGATACTGGCACAGAATCAATGTGCGGGGGCACTGCTGTCAAGGTAATATGTACAGTTGAAGTCAGAAGTTTACATACACTTAGGTTGGAGTCATTAAAACTCGTTTTTCAACCACTCCACAAATTTATTGTTAACAAGTCTGTTAGGACATCTACTTTGTGCATGACGCAAGTCATTTTTCCAACAATTGTTTACAGACAGATTATTTCACTTATAATTCACTGTATCACAATTCCAGTGGGTCAGAAGTTTACATACACTAAGTTGACTGTGCCTTTAAACAGCTTGAAAAATTCCAGACAATTATGTCATAGCTTTAGAAGCTTCTGATAGGCTAATTTACATAATTTGAGTCAATTGGAGGTGTTCCTGTGGATGTGTTTCAAGGCCTTCCTTCAAACTCAGTGCCTCTTTTGCTGTACAAACATTAGTACGCAAGTATAAACACCATGGGACCACGCAGCCGTCATACCGCTCAGGAAGGAGGTGCGTTCTGTCTCCTAGAGATGAACGTACTTTGGTGCAAGAAATGCAAATCAATCCCAGAACAACAGCAAAGGACCTTGTGACGATGCTGGAGGAAACAGGTACAAATAAAAAAAAGCCTGACTACGGTTTGCAACTGCACACGGGGACAAAGATCGTACTTTCTGGAGAAGTGTCCTCTGGTCTGATGAAACAAAACAACTGTTTGGCCATGATGACCATCGTTATGTTTGGAGGGAAAAGGGGGAGGCTTGCAAGCCGAAGAACACCATCCCAACCGTGAAGCACGGGGGTGGCAGCATCATGTTGTGGGGGTGCTTTGCTGCAGGAGGGACTGGTGCACTTCACAAAAATAGATTATGTGGATATATTGAAGCGACATCTCAAGACATCAGTCAGGAAGTTAGAGCTTGGTCGCAAATAGGTCTTCCAAATGAACAATGACCCCAAGCATACTTGCAAAAAGGCTTAAGGACAACAAAGTCAAGGTATTGGAGTGGCCATCACAAAGCCATGACCTCAGTCCTATAGACAATTTGTGGGCAGAACTGAAAAAGTGTGTGCGAGCAAACTGGTCTACAAACCTGACTCAGTTACACCAGCTCTGTCAGGAGGAATGGGCCAAAATTCACCCAACTTATGTGGGGAATCTTGTGGAAGGCTACCTGAAATATTTGACCCAAGTTAAACAATTTAAAGGCAATGCTACCAAATACTAATTGAGTGTCTGTAAACTTCTGACCCACTAGGAATGTGATGAAAGAAATAAAAGCTAAAAATAAATAATTCTCTACTATTATTCTGACATTTCACATTCTTAAAATAAAGTGGTAATCCTAACTGACCTAAGACAGGGAATGTTTACTAGGATAAAATGTCAGGAATTGTGAAAAACGGAGTTTAAATGTATTTGGCTGAGGTGTATGTAAAGTCGGAGACTTCAACTGTACATGTAGGTAATTATTAAAGTGACTATGCATAGATAAGAGAGTAGAAGGGGGGGGCAATGCAAATGGTTTGAGTAGCCATTTGATTAGATGTTCAGGAGTCTAATGGCTACCTCAGGCGAGCAAAACCTTGAGACTTCCCTAGATATCGTGCACCAGCTGTTGTTTACAAATATACATAGGCCCCGCCCCTTGTCTTACCAGAGGCTGCTGTTCTGTCCTGCCGGTGGCGGGTATAACCCTCCAGCTGTATGTTCTTAAAGTCGTCGTTCAGCCATGACTCTGTGAAACATAAAATATTTACAGTTAATGTCCCGTTGGTAGGATATACGTGCTTTCAGTTCGTCCCATTTATTTTCCAGCGATTGAATGTTAGCTGACAATACGGATGGCAAAGGCAGGTTAGCCACTGATCCTCACAAGGCACCCCGATCTCTTTCCACGAAATCTGTTTCTTTCTCCAGCGAATGACGGGGATGAGGGCCTGTTCGGGTGTTGAGTATATCCTTCCTGTCCGACTCATTAAAGAAATGTGTGTAGATTGAGGGGGGGGCGATTTAATCCATTTTAGAATAAGGTTGTAACGTAACAAAAAGTCAAAGGGTCTGAATACTTTACAAATGCACTGTGTGTATATACAGTGCCTTGCGAAAGTATTCGGCCCCCTTGAACTTTGCGACCTTTTGCCACATTTCAGGCTTCAAACATAAAGATATAAAACTGTATTTTTTTGTGAAGAATCAACAACAAGTGGGACACAATCATGAAGTGGAACGACATTTATTGGATATTTCAAACTTTTTTAACAAATCAAAAACTGAAAAATTGGGCGTGCAAAATTATTCAGCCCCCTTAAGTTAATACTTTGTAGCGCCACCTTTTGCTGCGATTACAGCTGTAAGTCGCTTGGGGTATGTCTCTATCAGTTTTGCACATCAAGAGACTGACATTTTTTCCCATTCCTCCTTGCAAAACAGCTCGAGCTCAGTGAGGTTGGATGGAGAGCATTTGTGAACAGCAGTTTTCAGTTCTTTCCACAGATTCTCGATTGGATTCAGGTCTGGACTTTGACTTGGCCATTCTAACACCTGGATATGTTTATTTTTGAACCATTCCATTGTCGATTTTGCTATATGTTTTGGATCATTGTCTTGTTGGAAGACAAATCTCCGTCCCAGTCTCAGGTCTTTTGCAGACTCCCTCAGGTTTTCTTCCAGAATGGTCCTGTATTTGGCTCCATCCATCTTCCCATAAATTTTAACCATCTTCCCTGTCCCTGCTGAAGAAAAGCAGGCCCAAACCATGATGCTGCCACCACCATGCTTGACAGTGGGGATGGTGTGTTCAGCTGTGTTGCTTTTACGCCAAACATAATGTTTTGCATTGTTGCCAAAAAGTTCAATTTTGGTTTCATCTGACCAGAGCACCTTCTTCCACATGTTTGGTGTGTCTCCCAGGTGGCTTGTGGCAAACTTTAAACGACACTTTTTATGGATATCTTTAAGAAATGGCTTTCTTCTTGCCACTCTTCCATAAAGGCCAGATTTGTGCAATATACGACTGATTGTCGTCCTATGGACAGAGTCTCCCACCTCAGCTGTAGATCTCTGCAGTTCATCCAGAGCCTCTTGGCTGCATCTCTGATCAGTCTTCTCCTTGTATGAGCTGAAAGTTTAGAGGGACAGCCCGGTCTTTGTAGATTTGCAGTGGTCTGATACTCCTTCCATTTCAATATTATCGCTTGTACAGTGCTCCTTGGGATGTTTAAAGCTTGGGAAATCTTTTTGTATCCAAATCCGGCTTTAAACTTCTTCACAACAGTATCTCGGACCTGCCTGGTGTGTTCCTTGTTCTTCAAGATGCTCTCTGCGCTTTTAACGGACCTCTGAGACTATCACAGTGCAGGTGCATTTATACGGAGACTTGATTACACACAGGTGGATTGTATTTATCATCATTAGTCATTTAGGTCAACATTGGATCATTCAGAGATCCTCACTGAACTTCTGGAGAGAGTTTGCTGCACTGAAAGTAAAGGGGCTGAATAATTTTGCACGCCCAATTTTTCAGTTTTTGATTTGTTAAAAAGGTTTGAAATATCCAATAAATGTCGTTCCACTTCATGATTGTGTCCCACATGTTGTTGATTCTTCACAAAAAAATACAGTTTTATATCTTTATGTTTGAAGCCTGAAATGTGGTAAAAGGTCGCAAAGTTCAAGGGGGCCGAATACTTTCGCAAGGCGCTGTATACTGTAGTTTGAAATGGCATGCCCCCTGTGAGCTCAGTTAGGCACTGCAGGTAGATTAAATGATTTGTCTGTCTGGGACACTGAGCTCTTAACCTAACATACCACGTGTAAAATAAACATTTGAAACCAGATCCCCTCGATGCTTGTCTTGACAAAAAACTGAAAAAAATATGTAGTGTCGCCTTAACTCTAAAACCGGAACATCAGGTTTCTGGGGAACTTGCAAAGGCTACTGAGCTCTAAATGAGTCAATGGGCTCTGGGGAGGATGTTTCTTATTGGTATGCGCACACAGATGACAGCACACACTTTCACGTTTGCATCATTCTAATAGTCTTCCTGCTGTCTTCCCTTCAGGAGTGCCCCGGCCTCTCCTAGCCACACAGGGGGGCTGTCGGCCCACTCCAGTGGTGTGCAGACCCCAGAAAGCCTATCCAGGGAGGGCTCCCCTGTCCCCATGGACCCAGAGCCAGCTCGGGCCACAGCTCCCACCACGGCCACTGCCCTACAGCCCAAACTAGCTGTCATCCAGGAGGCCCAATTCGCTAAGAGTGCTACTGGTGAGTTATGTTGGAAGTTTTTTTTTTTTCAACTCTGGTGGTGGGTGGTAGACCACTCCATTTCGTGTCTGACCTCTGACGCTTGTTTCTGACAGGCTCCCCCCTGAACAGCCAGCCGGTGCTGATCGCCATGCAGCGACAGTTGCCCCAGACGACAATGAAGCCTGTTACCTACACCATGGCAACGCCTGTCATGACAACAGCTGTAAGCTCTGCCCCCATCATGCAGACAGTGCACGTACTCCAACAGATTCCGATGGTCACCATGGCTACCGTCGCTGCCACACAGAATTCAGTTGTTACGCTGAAAACAGAACCGCAGGAGAACGGAGGGGGAGACCACAATGGGGTCAAAGGTGGGGAGACTGATTTACAGTACATTTTTCCATTCTTTGCTGTAACAGTCCCTTTTATAAATTAAGATTTGTAGTCTTATATTGCAAAGTGTTTGTCGCTCTTTCCCAGTCAAAGTGGAGTCTGTTCCAGCCATCACTACTTCCTCTATAGGCGGGGCCAATCGCATAATCCAGACCTCCCAGGCCACACCCCTAACAGTTACCATCGTGCAACAACCTCCCCTGGGCCAGCATCGGCTTCCTATCAAGGCCATCACACAGAACGGGACTCACCTGGTTCCCATCACTACTGCTGCTAACACAGGTGAGACATTTTCAAAATGGCACCCAACACCCATGAAGCTTTAAAAATGGCAGATTAAAATTACTTTACCAGCCTTTTCACTCCGTACTGCTTGTTTATGTCAGGCCTGCCAGGAATCCAGTAGTGAAACTCCCTCTCTATCCCCTCTCTCAGCAGTGGTGAACCCCCTCCACCTGTTGGCTGCTCATGCCTCGGCCTCTGCATCGCTGCCCACCAAGAGGCAAAACGGGGAGCTGGCCGACCACCCCGAACCCAAGAGGGTCAAAACTGAGGAGGGGGGCGAGAGCATAGCCCCCGTTGTAACCAACTCGTGCACAAGCGGAGACGGGGACAATGGGGTTAGTGAAAAGGCTCGCGATAAGTAGAGGTCTTGACCCCTCTCCTTAATGAGCTCTACTATTCTACTATCCCGCCCCCTCTGTTCTCACTCCCACAACCGGACTCCCACTCGAAACCACGTTTATCCTCTACTCCAAGGTGCCAAAAGAAAACGAGGTATGGATCCACCTCCGGACTACAGTATGTGTGAGTAGTAGACAGACCACCACCCACCCATTGGTAGAAAAAGCAGAAAATAATATAAAAGCCCAAAACAAGGACAAGCAACAACGACAAAAAAGGAAAATTAGAAGTTGTTAGAGGTGACCCTGTTTGAGATAAACGACAACTAAACCTTAAGTGAAGCACAGTAAGTCTTGATAACGTTTAAATGTAAATTAAGTCTATAAAAATGTAAATGAGATCAAAACAGACCTCTGGACTTTGACCACCAGAATCACCAAGCCTTCCACTGCTGATTGGAAAGTTCCTTTTTTTTCACATAGGACACACCCCCAAGAGAGGGAAGTAGCCAATGGCATCGTCCCGGCAGCATTATAGGCAAGCGCTTAATTTTGGGGAAGAAATTACCTAAGACAGTTAACAGTAGTGTATTCTGTAAAATAATGTGTTTGGGGAACCATTCCCTATATCTCTGGCAGCTAGCCTTCATGTCAACCTATCTAATGCAGTCGTGAGTAGATACACTTGAATCCTAGGATCTTCTTTGAGTGTACCACCCGTTTCCCAAGGCACACACATCTATTTAGTAATAACCATACTAAAAACTAGAAGTGGGGTCAAAAACATCTTACTCATCTGTATTTTTGGGGGGGGGGGGGGGGCGTGGACTCTGTTCAGTGAAATGAATGTAGTCCCCTTTTCCTTCAAGAAAACACTATGGAGTGAATTGTTTTTCTGTTGTCAAAATCTTACGTTTCTTTATCGCTGTACATCTAGATTTTTCATATTTTAACAAAATATCCTATAAGATAAAAGTATATTTCCATGCGTGTTTGACTGTATGCTTCATCAATGCTTGCATGTTACTGAATTTAGAGAATGTACATGAGCAGATAACTGAAGAAAAATAAGACTGAATCAATGCTATACTGTATGATTCTGAACAGTGCTGCGCTTACCCTTTTCATTAGTTATTTCTTCCCCTCCTTTCTTCTGTTCTCCTTGTCATCAATGGCTGTTTCTGTTCAGATGGTATTCTATGTTTCCATGAGGAAAAACAAGTGATAGATGTTTGTTTTGCTTCAGTAAAATGCTTTTTTTTTCTCTTTTTTATATATATATATATATATAAATTAATTTAAACCTTCGTCCTGTGTCGTACCGCCTCTGTGTATTTCTGGCTCTCATTCCCAGAGACCGATACGGAATGTTTGTTGCCTTGTCAAGCAGTCAAAGAACATTGTTTTCAACCTGAGATGCCCCGAAGAGGCGGCGATGTTAGTTTCAGCAGCCAGCCACAGTGAGATCAACCATCCTTTTGCAAGGCATCTCTGGGTGACAATGCTGGAAACATCACCAAATCGTATATTCCTCAACTCTTAATGCAGTGGTTCTTTAGGGGCCCAAGGTATGTTCTGTAACACTGGAGAGAAACAGCTGCTAAGCAGATAGTTTACATCTCTGCCTGGTGTTGAGATTAGGGAATACTAATCTAGTTCTAGGGAAGTAGGGAGGACCGTGCTGTTGATTGAGTCACCATGACACTGCAGCTGCATTCCTGGGAGTTTAGTGTTCCAGGAAGTTACTACAGGCCAGATGTGTGGGAAACGGGGAGAACACTTTTCTCTATGAAACAAGGCTGCATCTGAAAGGGCACCCTATTCATTATATAGTGCACTACTTTTCACAAGAGTCTATAGCCTTGGTTTAGAGTAGTGCACCGTATAGGGAGCCATTTGGATCTGGCAACAAACTTCCCCCACATGGAGCTCTCATGTAATGGATAACAGAACCAACTGGACCACTTATGTCCATATGCTGACATTTTAACTGCCTGAAAACCATATCCTTTACTATAGTACTACTTTAGAGCTGCAAACACAGGGTGGCAGGTAGCCTAGTGGTTAGAGCGTTGGACTAGTAACCGAAAGGTTGCAAGATCAACTCTGTCGTTCCTAGGCCGCCATTGAAAATAATTTGTTCTTAACTGACTTGCCTAGTTAAATAAAAGGTCAAATTAAAAAAACACTAAAAGGCATATGAGCTGTCTTGGAGTTTATGGAGCAAGCATGTTTCCTTCTAAAGTAATCTTCACACAAACAGATCACACGACCCCCCCCAAACTAAGTCACCTACACTACCTGATGTTTTATTCACAAATTTAAATGCAGGATTTTACAATCATGTAGTGAGTGAATTCCACTTGCACAATCAGAGCAGGAAGCAACACATGAAATGCATTCAGAGTGGTTCCCATTGAACACAGAGAAATGAACGTTGGTACAAAGTTCAGATTTAACGGAACAAATGACAAATACACTAAAAAATACATTGTAGCACAGCATTGTAAGGTCATGCACATGAGCCGATGCTGTGACAAAAATAAGATGGGTTCTAAAGTTAATACTGCATGTAGATCCACACATTGTGTCGTATGTAGATCATAATTTATGCTAGAAATTTGCTTAAGCTGACCATGGTGAACAAGCAGAAGAGTTCTCTTCATGGGCAAATTACACCAGCCAACTAAACCTCACCAGAAAGGAATGGGTGTACATTGTCACACAAAGAGAAGGTGGATTTTGGTTTAAATCAGATTGAATCTTAGGCATAGATTCAATCAGATCAAGCGTCAACCTGTGATAGCAGACACCCGCATAGCAGATGTTTTGACGGTGGAGCCGAGATGGAGCCGTCAACTTTGAGCAGCTGCTCTTACGATCATTGTCACAAAGCCCACCGCTCCATTCACGTTAAAAGTTCAGAACAGAAAAGTGTAGGCTATACACGCTCAAATTGAAAACTAAATCATGAGGATTTCTATCATCCTAATCAAGGTGTATTTTACATTCCACTTTTAAACCATGCAGCCAATGTTAATGTCTGTTTTAAGTATAATGGCAGGAGACGCTTGTGGATTTGACAGCTCTATCGCAGTCCCAATGCCAAAACAACCACTATGCGGATGTCGACTAAAGCGGATCTGATTGGATCAATCCCTTAATCTTGAAAGCATTTTTTTTTTTTATGTAAGCACAGGGGGTGGAAACTGTATTTTCTATTCACTGTGATCATGGCAGAACAGTTCATCAGTTCACACAATGACTTGGGAAGGCTTGGCTCTGGGAAAACGGTTGTATGATAAACCTGAACGAATTAAGCTTGTCTGTGAGGCTCCGTTAAGAAGATGTACATTATTCAAATTCTCATCCGGAGACTGATAAAGTTTCTGAGTTTGAGCTTTACATTGAGTTTTCATCCTAATCAAAGTACTTGGGCCTAGATTCAATCCGGACCACGGAAGAGCTGCATTATAGCGTGATTGACATTCATTTCCGATTGAGCCGACATATGCAGCGTTTACCATGAATGCAGTCTCTGCGAACACGGAAATCTTGCTTTTAAAAAGGTACATAGCCGAATAGGGGCATTCGGATTGAATCTAGCCCAAAATCAGTGTTTTTGGGTCGGCTTATAGGTACTAATTCACCTCATGTACACTCATACTGTAAAGAATATTGCACATACATACACACACAGCGACATGAAAATGGCAGGAAGAGTGAAACAATAACACTTGTTAATCAGAAAATGTCTTCTAATTCTGTACAGTTTATGCTGTAAGTTACATATGTTCAGTCTGGCGTATTCATTGTGTTTATACAGTGAGTAAAAGCTAAACCTAGCTCTACCAGGGTGGTGTTTCACCAAGAGGAATCACTGAGGTTAACCAGATAACCACTGTAAAATACTCAGCCTTTTAATATCAAGTTCATATCAAAATACTAAATTCTTCAACTGTACGATGATTGAAATAAATATTTCTTTCAAAGTTATCTGACCAACTCAATGGCCTTACCTTGTGAAATCCCACCCATGCAATTTGTATATATACACAGTGCATTTGAAAACTATTCAGACCCCTTGACTTAATCCACATTTTTTATGTTACAGCTTTATTCTAAAATGAATTAAATCATTCCCCCTCAATCTACACACATTCTGCAAATTTACATAAGTATTCAGACCCTTTACTCAGTACTTTGTTGGCAGCGATTACAGCCTCGAGTCTTCATGAGTATGACTATAAGCTTGGCACACATGTATTTGGGGAGTTTCTCCCATTCTTCTCAGCAGATCCTCAAGCTCTGTCAGGTTGGATGGGGAGTGTCGCTGCACAGCTATTTTCAGGTCTCTCCAGAGATGTTCGATCAGGTTCAAGTCAGGCTCTGGCTCTGGCTGGGCCACTCAAGGACATTGAGACTTGTCCCGAAGCCAATTCTGTGTTGTCTTGTCTGTGTGCTTAGGGTCATTGTCCTGTTGGAAGGTGAACCTTCTCCCCAGTCTGAGGTCTTGAGCGCTCTGGAGCAGGTTTTCATCAAGGAGCTCTGTACTTTGCTCCGTTCATCTTTCCTTCGATCCTGACTAGTCTCCCTGTCCCTGCCACTGAAAAACATCCCCACAGCATGATGCAGCCACCACCATGCTTCACCATAGAGATGGTGCCTGGTTTTATCCAGATGTGACACTTGCCATTCAGACCAAAGAGTTCAATCTTGGTGTCATCACAGACACAATCCTGTCTCAGAGCTCTACAAACAATTCCATCGACCTCATGGCTTGGTTTTTGCTGACATGCACTGTCAACTGTGGGACAATATATAAAACAGGTGTGTGCCTTTCCAAATCATTTGAATTTACCACAGGTGGACTCCAATCAAGTTGTAGAAACAGCTCAAGGATGATCAATGGAACCAGCATGCACCTGAGCTCAATTGAGTCTCATAGCAAAGGGTCTGAATACTTATGTAAATAAGGTATTTCTAAAAACCTGTTTTCGCTTTGTCATTATGGGGTATTGTGTGTAGATTATAATATGGGAAAAAATTATTTAATTTTAGAATAAGGCTGTAACGTAACAAAATATAGAAAGTGAAGGGGTCTGAACTTTCTGAATGCACTGTATGTATGCGAGTATATACACACACTCCACTCTCGATTCAGCTCAGAGGCACTCCCTATAGTTAGATTAGGCGGTGTTAGTTGACAAGATTTGTTTTCTATGCATCTACCTATTAGAATCAACGCTATACACCTTTAAAAAATAACCGCCCGATCATCGTACATTTCACGGAAGACATCTTTAAAAAGCAAGTCTCCCTCGTTCGTCCCCGGACTAGCAGGACAAGGAGGCCCAGGTGACGTCCTTTAGAGTGTTCTCGTCCCCCTGTCTTTCTGTAGTTGTCTAGTTGTACAGGGAGTCTTTAAGTAGGTTGTCAGAGGGCTCTCGGCCCATCTTTCATTCCTCTGTTGTTTCCGAGATGGTGTCTCTCTCACCTTCCCTCTGACGCTTCATGTAGAGTTCATCAGCAGTGGGTGAGCAGAAACATCATCTCCTCCTTCTGTCCATCCCCCTCGTCCTCCTGCTCCAGAAAATAAACCCATCCGCCATGTACACGTCTGTCCATTTGCAGGAGGTGGTAGGGTGAAAGGTCAGATCTTCTCGTCTGTCATCTCCAGGAACTGTGCGTAGACGTCTCGGGAACACTCCCCCTTCTGATTGAACAGGAACTTGTAGTAGCTGCCATCAGCACAAATGGCTGAGGAGAGAGAGAGGTCCCAATAAGAGACCATACATCAGCTATATTCTCAAATAAAACTTTTTTTATAGAAAAGTATCCATAAATTTAACACAGTAAAATGAGTCAATGGTGTCAACAATCAAATAAGTGGTGTCAAGTCAACAATAATATACAGTACCAGTCAAGTTTGGACACACTTACTCATTCAAAAGCTTTTCTTCCTTTTTTACTATTTTCTACATTGTAGAATAATAGTGAAGATGTCAAAACTATGAATTAACACAGGGAATCGTGTAAAAACCAAAAAATATATTTTCGATACTTCAAAATAGCCACCCTTTCTTTGCCCTGATGACAGCTTTGCACAGTCTTGGCATTCTCTCAACCAGCTTCACCTGGAATGCTTTTCCAACGGTCTTCCAACAGGAGTTCCCACATATGCGGAGCACTTGTTGGCTGCTTTTCCTTCACTCTGCGGTCCAACTCATCCTAAACCATCTCAATTGGGTTGAGGTTAGATGATTGTGGAGGCCAGGTCATCTGATGCAGCACTCCATCACTCTCCTTCTTAGTCAAATAGCCCGTACACAGCCTGGAGGTGTGTTGGGTCATTGTCCTGTCGAAAAACAGTTGAAAGCCCCACTAAGCGCAAACCAGATGGGATGGTAGCCATGCTGGTTAAGTGTGCCTTGAATTCTAAATAAATCACTGACAGTGTCACCAGCAAAGCACCGTCACACCTCCTCCATTATTCATGGTGGGAACCACACATGCAGAGATCATCTATTCACCTACTCTGCATCTCACAAAAGACACGGCAGTTGGAACCAAAAATCTAAAATTTGGACTCATCAGACCAGGACAGATTTCCACTGGTCTAATGTCCATTGCTCGTGTTTCTTGGCCCAAGCAAGTCTCTTCTTATTTTTGCTGTCCTTTAGTAGTGGTTTCTTTGCAGCAATTCGACCATGAAGGCCTGATTCACGCAGTCTCCTCTGAACTGTTGATGTTGATGTGTCTGTTACTTGAACTCTGTGAAGCATTTATTTGAGCTGCAATCTGAGGTTCAGTTACTCTGAAAATGCAAAGAGTGTGCAAAACTGTCAAGGCAAAGGGTGGCTACTTTGAAGAATCTCAAATGTAAAAAATATTTTGATTTGTTTTAACACTTTTGTTTGGTTACTATGTTATTTCATAGTTTTGATGTCTTCACTACTATTCTACAATGTAGAAAATAGTCAAAATCAAGCAAAACCCTGGAATGAGTAGGTGTGTCCAAACCTTTGACTGTTACTGTATGTGTCAATATGGAAGAAATGTCACTCCGAATCCTTCTTTAAACACTGGGCAGGAAGTAGCTGGAGTATGTATAGCTCATGACTGCACTGGGCTCTGTTCCAGAGGTCTGCCAACACAAACAAGTACTCAGAGAGAGATACTACCTCACACACACACACGCATTACTCACCTATGACAGAGTTGGGTTCTGTTCCGAAGGAACACACACATGGCGAGTTTGATGGAACCTGGAACTTGGAGAAGCTCCACTTGGAGCTGAAGTACTTAGGAAGGAAACTGGCCGAGGCTAGGCTAAGAATAAAAGGAAACAACAAATGATTCCGGGATGGGTTTGGAATTACAGGAAGCACTGGTAAGGATTGGAGAATGGGTTTGGAATGGTGGCTGGTTTAAAGATTAACATTGAAAAACAATGTGCTCACTTTTAAGTTATTCCTCCAAAAGAACAGGGTGTTTATCCTTGAACAGTCAATAAGACATCTCTCTCAAAAAGAGTTTCATCACCACTGCCACTCATCTCTGACCACATGTGCAACAAGGCACTACATACACTTTTAATCAATGTTGCAGAATTTGGACTTTGGTTAAGAGATCAAGTTGACAGTGCAGGGAAAGGTTAAATGTTTGTCTCAGACCGACCTGGACTGTTTGTTCCTCTTGGGGTCCTCTGCAGCGAATATGTGGACTGTACCGTGGTCACTAGACACACAGATGAGGGACGCATCCTGGTTGAAATTGATGCTGGGGAGGGGAAATAAGTTACCAAACAGGACTATAACAAGCAACTTACTTAATGTAGTTATCGTACCTAGCAACCTTAAGACAGGTACAGTAACTGTAAATCACTCTGGAGCAGAGCGTCTGCTAAATGACTCAAATGTAAACATTAAGCCAGGTGTACACTACACGATTTAGCTGTCCCAGACAAGTTTGAGATCGGAGACAAAATCCCCATGTCGTTGCCTAGTCGGGGCGTGCGACCTCCATCAATGCTTGTTTAATGTGAGCGGGTCAAAGACTCAATCGGAGGGCCACCGACCTCGTCTTTGAACAGTTTCAGACGTCCTTATATTTTCAAACATGTCAAATCAAATCTTACACGTGATTAGCAGATGTTATTGCGGGTGTAGCGAATTGCTTGTGCTTCTAGCTCCGACAGTGCAGTAATATCTAACAAACTACACAACATGTACCCAATACACACATATACCCAATACACACAACTCTAAGTAGGAATGAATTAAGACCATATACATATGGACGAGCGATGTCAGAGTGGAATGGACTAAGATACAGTAGAATAGTATAGAATACAGTATATACATATGAGAATGCAGTATATGTAAACATTATTAAGTGACTAAGATACCGTAGAATAGTATAAAATACAGTATATACATACGAGATGAGTAATGCCAGTGGTGGCCAGTGATTTCTAGTCTATGCCTATAGGCAGCAGCCTCTAATGTGCTAGTGATGGCTGTTAACAGTCTGATGGCCTTGAAATAGAAGCCATTTTTCAGTCTCTCGGTCCCAGCTTTGATGCACCTGTACTGACCTCGCCTTCTGGATGATAGCGGGGTGAACAGGCAGTGGCTCGGGTGGTTGATGTCCTTGATGATCTTTTTGGCCTTCCTGTGACATCAGGTGCTGTAGGTGTCCTGGAGGGCAGGTAGTTTGCCCCCGGTAATGCGTTGGGCAGATGCATTGGGCGGTGGGCAGATGTTTGATTTTATCTGCACA
The DNA here is from genome assembly GCF_057628025.1 of Oncorhynchus mykiss. Lineage (NCBI taxonomy): Eukaryota > Metazoa > Chordata > Actinopteri > Salmoniformes > Salmonidae > Oncorhynchus > Oncorhynchus mykiss. The sequence goes on from NC_143041.1 coordinate 12,928,048, forward strand.
AAATCTCCAATGCTCTTGTAGTGTGAGATGTGCAACAACACGTTTTGAGAGCGGTGATCAGCAATAGCCAATGAGAGCTCACCAGAGAAGAAGCCAGTGAGGTGATGACGTTGTTTTGCATCACCCAGAATGTGTACTCTCAAGCAGAACGATGACTACTACTAGTACGCATTTGTACTCGCCTTTAATAAAAGCCAAAGTGTCAAATCGTTGCAGCTCTGAAGTTCACAAGCAATGTTATTCAATTCAAAAGGTTAGCTAGATATTTCAACTCTGTATGGCGAGCGTGAATGTCTGACTGAACGTTTTTGAGGCTGCTTTGAGCCACAGCTCGTAGCTACGTTAAATCTAACCACATCATTGTTTTCGCGAGACAGCGCGGTTAGCGAGAAAACCTCAAGACCAAGCCACATGGTTTAGTGTGCCCACCACTATGTTGGCAACACAAAAACAAACTGAAGGAAAGATGGTTGTTTAATGTCAGGATTTAGAAAGTTGTGTAGTGTCCACCCGGCTTTAGAGCATTTCTCACATCTAACTTCAGATGAAGAAAAGGCCCAGGTCGGTTGTTCTCACCAGTAGATGTTAGCAGCCTGTGACCCTCGCCTCAACTCCTGAATCAGGTGGCCTGCCATGGTGTCAAATATTCTGATCAGGGTCCCCTGGAGAGAAATAAACAAAGGCACCGAGACACAGCGTTGGGAGTTGGTCACCCCTAGTCTTCAAGCAACAAGGACAACCAATGCTAGATATAAAAATCCTAAGGCACTGTCTAGGCCCAGGAGTAGTGTTAAAAGGGTTAAGCCAATGAGTAGTTCTAAAGGGGTTGTAATACTTTCTCGGAGGCAGTGGCTATCCTGGTTCCCTGCAGGTTGAGGGCGATGCAACACAGCGCCCCCTCGTGGGCGGGGATATCCACTGGAGGCTTCTCTGTGTTGGCAAGGTCTACGATCTGCACGTGCCCAGAGTGGGTCCCCGGGAACGCCAGCAGAGAGTTGTTACTGTTGGGACAGAGCACACACAGACCTGGGGGAGGAGGGAGAGGAGTTATGGATATAGTCATGAAGAGAGAAAGAGAGAGACAGAGAGAGCAAAAGAGAGAGAGGAAAGGAGAAGAGCAAAAGAGAGAATGTGTCAATGGCTACACATTACAACCATGTAACACTCTTGTGAGGGTTGTGTGTTTACATCAATTATGAGTGTGTCCAATATATTTAGCAGAGAGAGAGCGAGAGAGAGAAGCTAGGATACATTACAGCCATTTAATATTCTTGTGAAAATGGTTTGTTTACTTAAATGATGGGCGTGTCTAATGCATCTGGCAGGCTGGTTAGGAATCTGAGAGCTGCAGTAGACAGTAGCTGGACTGTCTGTGTAGTAGTACTGACCTTTGGGGTTATAGCAGGTCTCAAACACATGCAGCTGATGAGGGTTGTGGGTGAACGTGAACACTTTGATCATAGAGTCCAGGACCACCACGATCCTGAGGACATCAGAGAGATGCAGACATTAGGCTCAAGACTGAGAAAAGGGAGAGATCTGGCCCACTAACATACAGCAATCTAATGGGGAAACATTGGTAAGAAAACATTTCACTACTCCTGACACCAACATATTACCTTCTGACATTCCCTTTAATGTTACCTAAAAAGGTGAACATCTTAACAGTCATAAACCACATAAGTAGTACTTTTAAGTATTTTTTTACTTAAGTACTTTACACCACTGTTCCCTATACAGTGCACTACAATACTTCCAACCAGATTGCTGTGTCATTGTGTCAAATTCCTCCTGAAGGAGCAGCCATTGATGATGAAATCAATCCCGGCAGTGTGAAACACAAAGATTGCATTCCTGGTTGGTCGGTAAAATGCTCGAAGAGGGAGTTAAAGTGGTACTAACTTCTTACTTCATTTGTACTGGCACGCAACACTGCTAATAGAGACACATTTAAGGGAAGAAACAGGGTGGGGAGTGTTCCTACCTGTCCCTTCGAAGCTTCACTGCTTTGACCTCCGTGGAGAACTCGATTTCTATAACCGTCTTTTTCTTCAGGTCATCCCAGATCATCACTGGAGGAAAACATCAGAGGACATGGTGGGAATTACAACCGACAAGACCAACATGACACGATGACGTTTGTCTCTAGTGCCAGACCAATGTAAGGAAATAACTAGATAAAAGGTCACTGTGATGGAAAAAGTCTACCACTGGGAGATCATTTTGGGGGTTCCAAAATATATTATTTCATAATGCTCATATTACATATGTGACGGAAAGTTCAACACAAGAACCACACACACAGTAACCACCATACCTTTGTTAGGTGGGTATTTGGGCTTTTTTCCTCCTCCAACCAGCGCTAGGTAGTTACACCTGAACAGCATCTCCACATGCCCGACCCCGCCCTCCATGAACTCTGGAAGACACATATAATCACCTCATTGGCCATTAAGCTGTCAATCTGGCGGGTGGCGAATAAACTGAGCCAATGAGAATCAAGGGTGTCGCCTAAAAAAACACCGCAATTATCCAAACCATTATTCCAATAAGATCTATAAAATGTGACTAGAGAGATCCGTCCCTGACAAGGAGAATTTAAATAGTTTTAATATCTCAAAGTTTTACTAAATAGCAAACAACTCTTCACTCCATCTGCATATTATAGCAAACCTTTACAGCATGCATGAGGCATCACTGTAATAAAAATTACTGTAGTGCTGGTGTTATTTAGACCCATATCAACAAAAGCCTGCACACCCTGCAGCAACCCTCCAGAACCAGGTTAGGCCATCCCTGGCCTATACTATAGGCTAATCCTTTCCCTACAGTACAGTAAGCCATTTCCTATTATGACTTTGGACCAGGTCATGTGAGGAGTCACATGTGCAGGGCTCAGTGGCGGAATGATTAACTTCCTCATTTAGCCTTCCTCATCCAACCAGAGCACCAACCCAGCCACAGACAGACAGATCCATCTCATCTCACACACATCAGGAGCGGGAAGGAAGTACCTTGGCTCTCGCTGTCACAATGCTGTGTCCCTGTGTGCAGCAGAATGGCCTCGATTTACTGCAAGCAATGCTAGTGACCCATTGAGTTTATTTACATATCAACAAAATGGCTACACAAGAACTTTTGATTAACAGTAAACCGTGGAAACGGGCACATTATGATGAATGAATCATGATTATCAGAAAGGATATGTTTGATACACTTCTAATTATGATTGTATGTTTCATATTTGCAGTACAGTCATTATTTCTTTACATATATTTACCTTGTTTTTCTTTCTCTTTGAGTGGATCTGTGTTGTACACTCTAAACCCATTCTCCATTCCGCAAGCAAAGCATCCTGGAAGGAGCACCGACAGACAATACCAATGGTTAAAGCAACCCTGATCAAAGCTAGGTCCAAATTCACAGTGAATGAATAACCACAATATTTATCCAACTTCAAAGACATCATGATTATGAGGGAGATAAACTATGGACAGTCTATGCTTCCAGTCAGGTTCTCTCTCTTTCCTATCAGATTTGGAGCATGTCCTACGACTCCGGTAACCTGAAGTTGCCTGCGAGGAATGAGCACACAGTGATCATTGAGCAGTGTTGGAATATTAGCTAACAGTCATTGCTTTGTTTGGAGGGAGACCCATTCATTCACTGCTCAGGGAAGAAAAGCTGACTAGGGCCACCCCACCCACTCCTACACCCGACCCACACACACTGGTACCAAGCTTGTACCTGTCACATGTCTGTCTGCCTAGACTGATATGAAATTGTACTATCTGATTCTGCATATGTTATGAGTTTTAAAAGGAAGGTATATTGTGCACTTGACCAAGTTTGATGTGTAAAACATAATTAGTCTTTCCCCTGCCAATTCTAGGGCTACACTCACTAACTAAACACTGGATCATCATACTCACAGCTTGAGCTAGCTTTTGATGTACAGTAAACTATTTAGTAGTATCTTAGCAGTTGTCAAACTAAAGTTCTAACCACAGATAAAGGGGGCAGTTCTATATTTGTTATAACCATGATTTGTTCCATATAACGTTAAATATGTAGCTACAATAGCTAGCTAGCTAACGACAGAGATAAAAATGATAAAATGTTACAACCCTGCAAGCGTATAGCTACTGTTGACTGTAAATGAATATTTGTTTATTTGACGTTAGCCACAACATTAGCGCTATCTTGTGGAACAGTAGAACCCCCCACAGCTGTATTTCCGGCCAGCTAACGTTACGTTGTTAGCTGATGCTAGCGTATTATTAAAATCTAAAACGTGAGAGCCCAACATATCCATGATATTTAGCTCTTAATATGATTAAAGATCTGAGTTTCATGTAATACCATTTAGTTTGCTCAAATGACAATCCAATCACTTGTATTTCACAACAACTGAATAATGCTAACGTTAGCTAGACATAACTAACTAGCTTAGGCTGGATGTAATGCTGCGTTCATAACCAAGTGGGAAGGTGGTATTTACCACATACGACTGACATCCCAAATTGTCCCTCCTACTAGTGGGAAACTCATCTATCATCGCTGAGCTCCACATGCTGACCTTTATCTAGCGGAGAAATTACCTTGAGAACAGCATTTTTGGCAGGTTAAATAAAACATTATTTATAAAAAGCAATATATTAATACGTTTTTGAACATATAATAAGTTTACAAGCATGACAGCTGTCCTTTTAGTTTATGGTTGACACAGATTGTTGGCAATTAGCAAATCTGAGTTTATTAACGAGTCAAAGCACGTGAATGCATCCAACAGAGTGTTATCCAGGAAGCAGGTTTGAGGAGCTGGCGAGGTAACTTTGGTCAACTCGGGATAACCGGCCATACAAAAGTGGCTCACCTTTTAGCCAGGTAAACAAACCTGCTCCAGGGCAGGCTAACTCACTGCTCACTCCAATTGCACTGAATGAAATGACTGAGCTGCGAGTTGAGGAGCAATTCAATCAGATTCCCTCCCTCTTGCAAAGATCGCATCATCATTAAATATAGTTTTTGCCTTGGCAGCAACTAATGGGGATCATTATAAATACAAAGATGGCACTAGCGATAAGTAATAAAATAAAGACAGTGCTTCTAAATGCCTATTTCACACCATAGCCTGCTGAACTTGCAAGATAACTTTTCTTTAATTTGTATTTAGGCACAAATGAAAATGTGGCACTGACTCACCCAATAATTTCAATTTTAGCATTGTCTCAATGAAGAGTTCGACATTCGACTAGCCATGTGCGACATGTACAGGCAGTTACAAGCCTGCTAGAGTTAGCGGCAGGCGGAGGTGCAATATCCACTGTCGTAGTATGGATGAATCCTGAGCTGGAATGTGAAGTTAACTGAAATTAGTTAGCTTTAGGAAACACTGAATGGCGCATATTAGTGCTAGAGGCATCACTACAGACCCTGGTTCGATTCCATTCTGTATCACAACCGGCCGTGATTCAGAGTCCCATAGGGCGGCGCACAATTGGCCCAGTGACGTTAGGATTTGGCCGGGGTTGAGCGTCATTGTAAATAATAATTTGTTCTTAACTGACTTGCCTAGTTAAATCAAGGTTCAACAATGTTTTAAAGTAGATCTAGCTTGCTTTACGACGTCACAACTAGTAATTACCACCTTCCCACTTGGTTATGAATGCAGCATTACAGCCCGGCCTCAAAACGTCGTTAGCATGGCATCGACGACAGAACTGGCAACCAAAGAAGATTTCGATAAAGAAACAATTTCTCACCATGATCCTGGTTGAATCCCGCGTACAGTAGTCCGTTCCCATGTGCGTTTGATGGTAGTAAATTCATTATTTCGATCAGATAATCACAGTCGTGCGTTAGACAAATTTTCATAGAATGCTAGCTAGCTACCATTTCTCCTGTGCCAGAGCCAGTTAGGAAAAACAACACAGCTCTTGGTTCATCCAGGACGGTCAAAAGAGCACCGAGTGATCGAGTGGGAGTTTCATCAAATATGGTCGATAAATGAAGATAGTTCAATCAGGCCTTTTAGCATTGTCTGCTTAAGGGGATGGCACTCCCATAGACACTGCGATAGCAGTCAGCTTTCAGAGGTTCTAAAAGTTGGGAGAGGTCCGTGGAGGTACTGCATGGGGTCCGCGGTCAAATCTCAAAATATGTTTTACATTTCATTTTTTTAAATGAATAATACTAACAACAGATTAAACTACTTTTGGCCAAGGGATCCATGGAATAAGATTAAAGTGTGTAATAGAGACACACAGTGAAGGTGTCATAATTCCCATAAAATCTAGCGGTCAAACAGGAAAATGGTTTCAATCGTTTTTCCACCATTCATTTTTCCCATAGGGGATTTTAGAAACACTTAAAATAAGGACAGTGTTTTGTGTAGGTTTACCCTGGCGTGACGTTTTGATAACTGCGCAAATCTCTCCTGGACAAGGTAACTTATCAATATATTTGCCTGTAATTACCCGCAAAAATGAAATGCTAATGTGGCTATCAAACGGAAAGTACTACACATCCATCCTGTCGCAAGCTTTGACAAGGTGGGAAAATCCTCCACATTTCTCCATGCAAGTAACCTAGGAGTCGATATTATAGCCTTTATAGTTTCTCATGTACATTATTGATATTGTGGATTTCTCATGTGTATTCTTGTTTAGCATTTTTCAAATTACCTAGCTAGCTACCGTAGCCTTTTTAAAATTACTATAACTTTTTAAAATTACCTTTGCAGCTAACCTCTCCTTCGATCAGAAGCAAGAATGGTTCTGTGCTATGTACCGGATTGTAACCACAACTCCGATAAGTACACATGCATTTTATTGTTTACCAATCAATGTAAGCGAGAGGCTTTGCTGGAGCTGTGGGAGAAGGTAACCCCTGTTTGCTAGCTGCTGACTAGCTATTTTGGTTAGGTCAAAGATCTGTGGTTAACTAGATGCTTTTGAAAATGGTCTAGATATCCCCCGACTAGTTACGTGTACAACACACGTTACCATCCTTACAAGTAAAAAGAAAATCAGCATATGCTAGCATAATGACCTTTTTTTAATTTTGACGAATGTGCCTAACGTTAGTGATTAGCGCTAACTAGCTAATGTTAAATATTCACTAGCTAGCATGTGGGGTCTGGGGAAAAGTCTGACCACACGAACAGTGAGCGAAGGTTAACTAGCTGGCTAGCTAGCTCACAAAGCACTTGTGTGCTCAATATTTTGACATAGAAAACAAATGGTTTTGTTCCACGAGTGCATCTGTTGTGCATGACTAATCAAATGACCTGTGAAGTCAGTTTTACATGTCAGCAGGGATGGATTAAGCTAGCCCGAGTTCAGTACTTTTCACACTGGGCTAGTAGACAATCTGCCAAACTAGGCTGACATAGCAGTGACATTTTCACATGCCACAGATTTAGGACTTGAATGTTACCCGGGCTAGTTTAAATCTTGGTCTGCTGGACAGTGCCCAAAATGCTTATGTTCCATCCCTGCATGACAGTCCCTTTCAGACAACCTCCCTTATCAATGTTGGTCCTTCTCAGTGACCTCACGGCGGAGGGTTTTAACTTTCCTCTTGAGAATCAGAATCAGAAAGGATATATACAGTAGTATACAGTGCCAGTCAAACGTTTGGACACACCTACTCATTCAAGGGTTTTTCTTAATTTTTTACTATTTTCTAAATTGCTTAATAATAGTGAAGACATCAAAACTATGAAATAACACATGGAATCATGTAGTAATCAAAAAAGTGTTAAACATATTTTAGATTCTTCAAAGTAGCCACCCTTTGCCTTGATGACAGCTTTGCATTCTCTCAACTAGCTTCATGAGGTAGTCACCTGGAAGGCATTTCAAATAACAGGTGTGCCTTGTTAATTTGTGGAATTTCATTCCTTCTTAATGTGTTTGAGCCAATCAGTTGTTGTGACAAGGTAGGGGTGGTATACAGAAGAGAGCCCTATATGGTAAAAGACCAATCCCATATTATGGCGCGAAGAGAAACGACAGTCCATCATTACTTTAAAACATGAAGATCAGTCAATCCAGAGAATTTCAAGAATTTAGCAAGTTTCTTCAAATGCAGTCGCAAAAATCATCAATCGCTATGATAAAACTGGCTCTCATGAGGACCGCCAGAGGAAAGGAAGACCCAGAGTTAACTTTGCTGCAGAGGATAACATTTATTAGAGTTACAAGCCTCAGAAATTGCAGCCCAAAGTAAATGCTTCACAGAGTTCAAGTAACTGACACATTACAACATCAACTGTTCAGAGGAGACTGAATTGCGGCAAAGAAACCACTAGTAAAGGACAACAATAGAAGAAGAGACTTGCTTGGGCCAAGAAACACGAGCAATGGACATTAGACCGGTGGAAATCTGTCCTTTGGTCTGATGAGTCCACATTTTTGATTTTTGGTTCCAACCGCCGTGTCTAGACAGAGTAGGTGAACGGATGATCTCTGCATGTGTGGTTCCCACCGTGAAGCATGGAGGAGGAGGTGTGATGTATGGGGGTGCTTTGAAGGTGACACTGTCTGTGATTTATTTAGAATTCAAGGCACACTTAACCAGCATGGCTACCACAGCATTCTGCAGTGATACGCCATCCCACCTGGTTTGCGCTTAGTTGGACTATCATTTGCTTTTCAACAGGAAAATGAGCCAACACACCTCCAGGCTGTGTAAGGGCTATTTGACCAAGGAGAGTGATTGCTGCATCAGATGACATGGCCTCCACAGTCACCCAACCTCAACCCAATTGAGATGGTTTGGGATGAGTTGGACCGTGGAGTGAAGGAAAAACATCAAGAAAGTGCTCAGCATATGTGGGAAGTCCTTCAAGACTGTTGGAAAAGCATTTCAGGTGAAGCTGGTTGAGAGAATGTCAAGAGTGTGCACTCTTGGGTGGCTACTTTGAATAATCTCAAATACAAAATATATTTTGATTTAACACTTTTGGTCACTACAAGTCTGTGGGTTATTGTATTTTAATATACTGTACATGTTACCATTTTAGGAATCAACTTAAAGTAAAGTTTTTTTTTTTTTGTCTTTCAGGTGGGCGGACCGGGTCTGCAGCTGCCATTTTCCGGTGGGAAAGAGAAATGGCCATGTTTTTACTAGGAAAGGAAGCTCATCCACCATTGCAGAAGAGGAAATGCCAGACTGTTGAATGAGAAACAAGAACAAACAATGAGGCATGAGGATTGGGTGTTGAGGGACCTCTTGCCACATTGTCCAAGCTGTGTTTGTGTTATGATAAACAATGTGTTTTCTGTCCAGATAAAGATGATACAGCATTGAAAAAGACCTACCACTGACCAAATGTGTCTTTGTTTTCCAGTCCAACAGGAGTGCATCCTTCAGACCATCCAGTACATGGACATCCTGTACCAGTCTGATCTGAGCGCAAGCTTTCAGTTGTAGAGACTACAGCACATTGACCCTGTGGACGGACAGGCCAATAACTCATCAAATATGATACAATACTGTGTAAAATATTGAATTTGTAGATGCATCTAGGGCTGTGGCCATCACAGTAATTTACTGTTAACATAAACACATTAAAGCATTTCCTGGCTTCTACACAAGCCACAGATGCAGACCTTTGGAACATCTACATTTTTTTTTAAGTCTAATAAATCCATCTAATATAGCCTACACCTTCACAATAAATCCATGATTTATATTAGACAGGTCTAAAGAAACATCATATGAAGAAAATGTAGTCTATTTCAGAAGAACATAGTAGCATACTCAGAGTTGTTAGGTCCTTATCTGGCCATGCCAAATGGCTGTGGGCTACACTAGTTAATTTAGCAGAGAAGATTTGCTTAGAATTCCGTGGCATTATTTAATAGTATGAAGATTACAATTGAACAAAGCTGAAAGGATATTTTCTCCAAACGATTTGAGGGAGTGTGCACATACGGCTATTCTGTGTTGAGTGGTTAACAAAGAAATAGGCATTCCTATTTGTACTTAATTTAGAGTTATTAATATAACTTTAGTAGCTTTACCAACATTGGGCTGTATGTTTAGATGTTTAATACATTGTAAGGCTGCGTGATGCGACTAATGATGATTTGAAAAAAGTAGCTTGAAAGGCATGAGCTCCGCTTAGTTTTTTTGCGCCGGCTGAACACTACATCAGTCGTTCACAGTTTGACAAGCACTTGATAATGCCTAGAATTTCACGGTGGCAGCCCTTTTGTGTGGCCGAAATGCACCCTAAAAAAAATCATTTTACGGCCTGTGGCCATTGTGTCCTTCTCCCTGAGTGCTGAGCACTCTATTTTTTTATTTCACCTTTATTTAACCAGGTAGGCTAGTTGAGAACAAGTTCTCATTTACAGCTGCGACCTGGCCAAGATAAAGCAAAGCAGTGTGACACAGACAACAACACAGTTACACATGGAGTAAACAATAAACAAGCCAATAACACAAACAAGTCAATGACAGTAGAGAAAATAAAGTCTATATACAGTGTGTGCAAAAGGCATGAGGAAGTAGGCAATAAATAGGCCATAGGAGCGAATAATTACAATTTAGCAGATTAACACTGGAGTGATAAATGAGCAGATGATGTGCAAGTAGAGATACTGGTGTGCAAAAGAGCAGAAAAGGAAATCAAATAAAAACAGTATGGGGATGAGGAAGGTAGATTGTGTGGGCTATTTACAGATGGACTATGTACAACTGCAGTGATCGGTTAACTGCTCAGATAGATGATGTCTAAAGTTGGTGAGGGAAATAAAAGTCTCAAATTTCAGCGATTTTTGCAATTCGTTCCAGTCACTCTGAATCACTGTTCACTCACATCACTCTCCATCATGTGATCGGGTCTTTCTCACAGGCTACAAGTGAAGACAGACACATCGGAGACGCAACTGCGCACTACCATTGGCTTCCCTGAAAATAGGTACTGACAAGAGAAGCAATATGAGTCTGTCAGAGGTCATCACACGGGATTGGGACGGTGATGGAGGTTTTGGTGGTCCACACAATGAAGAAGGTGTCCCTTCTAGTGATTTGGTGCCAGGATGGTCTTCACAGAGGAAATAATACCCTCCCTCCTTGATATAGAAATCCTTTGACTTCACTGCATCTTCAATGGTAAGGTCCCTTGCACCATAGGGACACTTGACTTCCATCACTGCTGTGGTGCCAACCAGACCATCTGGTGAGGCACCCAGGATCCCAGACACAGTGACCCAAAGCCCTGGCTCATGTACATCCATCTCTGTAGCCATTTTGAATGCCTTGATGCGCATCTTCGTTATCTGTGCCCCACTTTACAGACAACACCCCATCCATTGACTGATATGTGGACCCTTTTTAGCAGCGAGGGAGAAATGAGCTTGGCCCTAACCACTGCTCCATAATTGCTAGCAGTCAACCTCCCTCTCCTAATGTTGTGCCAGTTGGTGTTGGTGCGCTGTCCAACTGGTGCCTGCCATATAGCCTCCTGCTGCTCCATCCACAGCGCTATGCCAGACAGGATGCCTGCATGCCCCAGTTGCCCTTGTTTTTTAATAATGTCTGTTACAGACTGAGATGACAGGGAAGGTAGTGGTTGTTCTGGCTCAGGTTCAAGGAGTCATGCCATTCCACTGAACCTTCCCAAGAGACGGTTCCTTAACCACTCCTCTGTGGGCTCTAGGGACAGAGGGTTGTAGTGTTCGGCACAGCTTGCTTCCTCCACCATACTGCTGATATTGTGAACCGCCCAAATAGGCTGCGTAGCTACACTTATGAGCTCCATGGAGGCATTCGCATGTGTTAGAGAGAATCCCCTGGTCACCTATAGAGACCTGCTAAGAGGAAGGATGTTAAATGCCACATGCCTTTCCATACATGACTTTGAAAACCATGAAATGCATTTGTTGTAAGAAATGTGCTATATAAATAAAGTGTGATTTGATTGATGACATTAAAGCTGTAAAATATTTAATTAACTTTTTCCTGAGGAAAAGTGCAGTTTTTCCATAAACTTTTAATTGATAACATGACATATCAATAATATAGTGGGAAGGATCCTATAAATCAATAATCAATTCCTGATTCTACCTGGATTATGTTGGAGAGGCTTCCATTAAAGAACACCCTCTGTGTTCTGTTAGACTGGTAACTCTTTATCCACAATATAGCAGGGTGTGTAAAGCTATAACATAATTTTTTCCAGCAACAGACTATGATTGATAATGTCAAAAGTCGGACTGAAGTCTAATAAAACAGCCCCCATAATCTTTTTATCAATTTCTCTCAGCCAATCATCAGTCATTTCTGGAAGTGCTGTGCTTGTTGAAATGTCCTTCCCTAGTGTGCTGAAAGTCTGTTTACTGTAAAATAAGATTGTATCTGGTCAAACACAATTTTTTGTAAACGTTTACTACGGGTTGGTAACAGGCTGATTGGTTGGCTATTTGAGTCAGTAAAGGGGGCTTTACTATTCTTAGGTAGAGGAATGGCTTTTGCTTCCCTCCAAGCCTGGGGGCACACACATTCTGGCAAGCTTAAATTGAAAATATGGCAAATAGGAGTGGCAATATCGTCCACTATTATCCTCAGTAATTATCCATCCAAGTTGTCAGGGCTTGCCATTGTTTTTACCTCTTTTTACCTCTTCCACACTAACTTCATGGCAACTTAAATGGCAATGCTTGTGTTTCATCATTTGGTCAGATATACTTGGATGTGTAGTGTCAGCATTTGTTGCCGGCATGTCATGCCTAAGTTTGCTAATCTTGCCAATGAAAAAATAATTAAAGTAGTTGGCAATATCAGTTTGTTTTGTGATGAATGAGCCATCTGATTCAATGAATCATGGAGCTGAGTTTGCCTTTTTTCCCAGAATGTCATTTAAGGTGCTCCAAAACTTTTTACTATCATTCTTTATTTAATTTATCTTAGTAGTGTAGTGTATAGTGTAGTTTCTTCTTTTTATTCAGTTTAGTCACATGATTTGTCAATTTGCAATAAGTTTGCCAGATTTATTTGCCATTCCTTTTGCCTCATTCCTCTCAACCATACACTTTTTCAATTCCTCATCAAACCACAGGCATTTAACAGTTTTTACAGTCATGTTGTTAATTAGCAACTGGAATAAGCAATTTCATAAATGTGTCAAGTCTGTTTGCTCCTCATTACACACCACGGACCGATATATATTACTTTCATCAATAACATAAGAATCACTACAAAACTTATTGTATGACCTCTTATACACTATTTTAGGCCCAGCCTTTGGAACTTTGGTTTTCCTAGATATGGCACATTATTATGATCACTACATCCGATGGATCTGGATACTGCTTTCAAGCTCATTTCTGCAGCATTAGTAAAGATGTGATCAATACATGTTGATCATTTCATCCCTGTGCTGTTTGTAACTACCCTGGTAGGTTGACTGATAACCTGATCCAGGTTGCAGGCACTGGTTACAGTTTGAAGCTTTTTCTTGAGTGGGCAGCTTGATGAAAGCCAGTCAATATTTAAATCACCCAGAATATACACCTCTCTGTTTATCACATTCATTATCAAGCATTTCACACATGTTATCCAGATACTGACTGTTATCACTTGGTGGTCTATAGCAGCTTCCCAACAGAATGGGCTTTAGGTGAGGCAGATGAACCTGGAGCCATAATACTTCAACAGTATTTAACATGAGATCCTCGCTAATCTTTACAGGAATACTGACGTTTGGGGGTTTTCTGATCTTTTAACTTCATTAGATTCAATAACAAACCAACCAAGAGGGAAATAACGTTTTAATGTTACACTGGACGGGATAATCGGTAGCTGCACAAAACAACAAACCTAGCCTGAACTGCCTAGCCATAAATCACGGTCCAGCAGGAAGTATCTCCCCAGAGAGATAAACACCAGAGAGAGAAAATGGGGCCCTCCCCACTAATTATTGCCCCCAAAACTATGTGCAGCCCCCCTTCTATTACCATGACAACCACATAAACAATGAAAGTGACTGGTTTTACCAGGTTGGGGCAGGGTCTTCCTACAGTTGTAAGACATTTTTCCAAAAAAAGAGGAATGGTAGTCGCAACCCGAGTGTATGGCAGATATAACTGCATTATTATTAGTATCCACCAGAGACAGACTTTGAGCTTCATTAGATTACATTTAGCTAACCATGTAGGTTGCTACACTACATGGCCGAAACTATGTGGACACCCATTCAAATGAGTGGATTTGGCTATTTAAGCCACACCTGTTGCTGACAGGTGTATAAAATTGATCACACAGCCATGCTATCGCCATAGACAAACAAACCACTGCACCACTCGAGATCTGTTGCTCTGTTGATCTGTTGCGACCGGGAGACCCATGAGGTGACACACAATTGGCCCAGCGTCGTCCGAGGTAGGCCGGCAGGGATATTCTTGTCCCATCGCGCTCTAGCAGCTCCTGTGGCGGGTGCACGCTGACACGGTCGCCAGGTGTACGTTGTTTCCTCCAACACTGGTTTCTGGGTTAAGCGGGCATTGTGTCAAGAAGCAGTGCAGCTCGGCTGGGTTGTGTTTCGGAGGACACATGGCCCTCGACCTTCACCTCTCCCGAGCCCGTACGGGAGTTGCAGTGATGAGACAAGACTGTAACTACCAACTGGACACCACGGAATTGGGGAGTAAAAGGGGTTAAAAATATATATAATAATAATAATAAATAACCAAAAATAAACAATGGTCTTAGCTCAGTGACTTTCAATGTGGCACCATCATGGGATGCCACCTTTCCAACAAGTCAGTTCTTCAGATTTCTGCCCTGCTAGATCTACCTCGGTCAACTGTAAGTGCTGTTATTGTGAAGTGAAAATGACTAGGAGCAACAACGGCTCAGCCGCGAAGTGGTAGGCCACATAAGCCCATAAAACAGGACCACCAAGATGTTTTAAATGTATTTTTATTTCACCATTATTTAACCAGGTAGGCCAGTTGAGAACAAGTTCTCATTTACAACTGCGACCTGGCCAAGATAAAGCAAAGCAGTGTGACAAAAACAACAACACAGAGTTACACATAAACAAACATACAGTCAATAACGCAATAGAAAAATCTATGTACAGTGTGTGCAAATGTAGAAGAGTAGGGAGGTAAAGGCAATAAATAGGCCATAGAGGTGAAATAATTACAATTTAGCATTAACACTGGAGTGAGATGTACAGATGATGATGTGCAAGTAGAGATACTGGGGTGCAAAAGAGCAAGAGTATAAATAACAATATGGGGATGAGGTAGTTGGGTGTGCCATTTACAGATTGGCTGTGTACAGGTACAGTGATCGGTAAGCTGATACTTAAAGTTAGAGAGAGAGATATAAGACTCCAGCTTCAGTGATTTTTGCAATTCGATCCAGTCATTGGCAGCAGAGAACTGGAAGGAAAGGCGGCCAAAGGAAGTGTTGGCTTTGGGGATGACCAGTGAAATATACCTGCTGGAGCGCGTGCTATGGGTGGGTGTTGCTATGGTGACCAGTGAGCTGAGATAAGACGGGGCTTTACTTTGCAAAGACTTACAGATGACCTGGAGCCAGTGGGTTTGGCGACGAAGATGTAATGAGGGCCAGCAGTCGCAGTAGTGGGTAGTAAATGGGGCTTTGGTAACAAAGCGGATTGAACTGTGATAGACTACATCCAGTTTTCTGAGTAGAGTGTTGGAGGCTGTTTTGTAAATGACATCGCCGAAGTTAAGGATCGGTAGGATAGTCAGTTTTACGAGGGTATGTTTGGCAGCATGAAGGAGGCTTTGTTGCGAAATAGGAGGCCGATTCTAGATTTAATTTTGGATTGGAGATGCTTAATGTGAGTCTGGAAGGAGAGTTTACAGTGTAACCAGACACCTAGGTATTTGTAGTTGTCCACATATTCGAAGTCAGAACCGTCCAGAGTAGTGATGCTAGTCAGGCAGGCGGGTGCGGGTGTAACGGATGTGAAACGGCTAGCTTAGTTAGCGGTGCGCGCTAAATAGCGTTTCAATCGGTGACGTCACTTGCTCTGAGACCTTGAAGTAGTAGTTCCCCTTGCTCTGCAAGGGCTGCGGCTTTTGTGGAGCGATGGGTAACGATGCTTCGTGGGTGTCAGTTGTTGATGTGTGCAGAGGGTCCCTGGTTCGCGCCAGGGTATGGGCGAGGGGACGGTCTAAAGTTATACTGTTACACGGGCAGCAATCGGTTGAAGAACATGCATTTAGTTTTACTAGCATTTAAAAGTTGGAGGCCACAGAAGGAGTGTTATATGGCATTTTGAAGCTTGTTTGGAGGTTTGTTAACGCAGTGTCCAAAGAAGGGCCAGATGTATAGAGAATTGTGTCATCTGCGTAGAGGTGGATCAGAGAATCACCAGCAGCAAGAGCAACATCATTGATATATACAGAGAAAAGAGTCGGACCGAGAATTGAACCCTGTGGCACCCCATAGAAACTGCCAGAGGTCCGGACAACAGGCCCTCCGATTTGACTGAACTCTATCTGAGAAGTAGTTGGTGAAACAGGCGAGGCAGTCATTTGAGAAACCAAGGCTATTGAGTCTGCCGATAAGAATGTGGAGATTGACAGTTGAAAGCCTTGGCCAGGTCGATGAATACGGCTGCACAGTACTGTCTTTTATCGATGGAGATTATGATATCGTTTAGGACCTGAAGCCCGTAGCGCGTAATAATCATCTATCCTCGGTTGCAACTATTACTACCGAGTTCCAAACTGCCTCTGGAAGCAACCTCAGTATAAGAACTGTTAGTTGGGAGCTTCATGAAATGGATTTCCATGGCTGAGCAGACGCACACAAGCTTAAGATCACCATGTGCAATGCCAAGTGTCAGCAGGAGGGGTGAAAGCTTGCCGCCATTGGACTGGAGCAGTGGAAACGCGTTCTCTGGAGTGATGAATCATGCTTCACCATCTGGAAGTCTGACAGACGAATCTGGGTGTGGCGATGCCTGGAGAACGCTACCTGACCGAATGTATAGTGCCAACTGTAACGTTTGGTAGCGGAAGAATAATCGTCTGAGGCTGTTCCTGGACTAGGTCCCTTAGTTCCAATGAAGCGATAGCTTAACGCTACAGCATACAATGATGTTTTAGATGATTCTGTGCTTCCAAGTTTGTGGCTCTAATTTGGGGAAGGCCCTTTCCTGTTTCAGCATGACAATACCCTCGTGCACAAAGCGAGGTCCATACAGGAATGGTTTGTTGAGATCAGTGTGGAAGAACTTGACTGGCCTGCACAGAGCCCTGACCTCAACACAATCAAACACCTTTGCGATGAATTAGATTGCTGACTGCCAGCCAGGCCTTATCGCCCAACACCAGTGTCCTACCTAAGGCGTGGCTGAATGGAAGCAAGTCCCTGCAGCAATGTCCCAACATCTGGTGGAAAGCCTTCCCAGAAGAGCGGAGGCTGTTATAGCAGTAAAGGGGGGACCAACTCCATATTAATGCTCATGATTTTGGAATGAGATGTTCGACGAGCAGGTGTCCACATACTTTTGGTAATTTAGTGTATTTCGAGACTTAAGAAAAATTGCTACCACGGGCAAACCTGAAAAGGTTTAGCCAACTCTCGTTTTCCTTGATAAAAATTGTTACGCAGTTTGGAAAAAAGTCTACAATTTCCATTCTTTATGGAAATCGTTAATTGGATTCTGTTAGTACATTCAACACCAATAGCTAACAGTTTGTACTTTTAATTTATATTCGCATTTTCCCACCAACTTTGTCGAGCCCCAGTGGCCTAATGGATAAGGCACTGGCCTCCTAAGCCAGGGATTGTGGGTTCGAGTCCCATCTGGGGTGATGTACTTTTTCGAACTAACCGTATCATTGGGCACGAAAATAATCACGTGAGGCCATCTCTCAACCCTAAACATCGGCAAACTGTGAACATGGTGTATTTTTTTCACAGATACAATACAATTAGCGATGACTAGCACTCTGAATCCAGCGATCGGAGTTCAAATCTCGATTGAACGTAACATTTTGTCACCATCATAGACAGTTGTCCTAGCTACATTTACGCTGTGTAATTGCATTCTTGCTAGTTCGATTTTCATTAGCTGTGCAATATCAAGACTGTTTGTAACCAAACTGTCTTCCCCTTTGCAACCCATCGAGAAGAGACGTAAAGGGTTAATCCAACATGGCGACCTCCGTAGCTAAATATTTTTTACTCTCTCGATGTTCAGAAATCATTCGGTCCTTTACTCGACAAAGGAAATTGCCTCCTGTGTGTATAAGAAAAAGAAACCTCCTCAGTCAATGTCCAAGTATTAGTTATGGTAACAGAGCGTCTGACAACCCACAGGTTAGTGGATTTAGCAACGCTACACACAATCATATCTCTCGCACAAGCTGAGAATTCAACACGATATAGAGCTACTGTCGTACTAGCTAGGTGAATGTAGCAAGTGTAAATACATTGAGCTGTCTACAAATGAAGTTGTAACAAGTACTAGTAACGAATTCTCAAGATGTCTTGCAGGAAATTTGCTGCTTTTAACAACGCATAGGGCAGCTAGCTGGAAAGTAGCCTACATGTCACAAGCTGTAGCTAGTTCACCACGGACAGTGTGTTGTGTAAGTGCTTGGAGTGATGTTAAGTAGTTGGTATGCAGTGACTGATCGATTCGATTTTAAATGCATGTCTATATCTGATGCAGGATGGACATGTGAACATTCCAGTCGGTAAGTATAAATACCAAACTATACATTAGAGAAATGTAATGGTTATTTACCTTTTCACCCATATGCATGTACATAGATATTTTTTTATTGTATGCTGTCTGTCTTATAGACCGTCTCACAGTATCCTACAGCCGAAGCAGTGGTCCAGGTGGTCAACATGTTAACAAAGGTATCATTATTACTATTCACATACCTGTGCCTGCAACCTGGACTCGGGGTAGAAGTAACATAGTTAACGAAAATCCGGGACACTCAAATTATTATATGTTACATATGGTATGATTGCATTACGTATTATAAGTTAAGAATTCAAATGTGTTGTTGTTAACGTTAGGTAGGTGGCTTATATTAGCTAGGTTAAGATTAGGTTAGGGTTAGGGAAGGGTTAGGGCAGGGGTTCCCAAACTTGTTTGGCCCACAATCTCATTTTGATATCTTAACATTCTCTCGACCCAACCATGTGAAAAAAAGTATGTAATTAATAGCCAGTGTTAACTAATTTATATTTTGGGCAATGGCAGTCAATTGAAAGACATTCTAACAGTATTTCAGATTGTCTTCTCAACTCACCATCACATACTTTTAATGTGGGGCTATGACGGTCAATTGTAAATTAGTCTGACATAATGTATCATATCTTACCACCACTAATAAGATAGGTGTGCTTAATGCATGTCACCTTGGAGCTTCTCAAGGTCAGGAGGCGTGGCCGGCATTGCGCACCTCATCTCTGCTGTCACATCCAACCTGGATCAATATTTGGTTTTAATGCAGACTAGAGCACTGAATCCAGCTTCACACAGATATAAGCTGGCGAAGGGTACCATGAGTTTTATGGTGCTTTTAAGAGAACTTGGAAGTTAAAAAAACACGAGGTCAAATCATGACGTCAGTGATTTTCAGGTTGGAAAGTTGGAGCTCTAGAAAAGAGGCTGAGTTCGCGATTTGGAATTCCGAGTTGGATGACCTTTAAGAATGATTTTTCCCAGTCTGAGCTCTTTTTTTCTGAGTTCACAGTTGTCTTGAATGCATTGAAGTCGCAAGTCAGAGATTTCCCAGTTGTTTTGAACTCTGCATTAATGCTCAGAGGCGTAAAACAAACATACAGTCAATAATACAGAAGAATAAAAAGTCTATATACAATGTGAGCAAATGAGGTGAGATAAGGGAGGTAAAGGCAAAAGAAAAAGGCAATGGTGGCGAAGTAAATACAATATAGCAAGTAAAACACTGGAATGGTATATTTGCAGTGGAAGAATGTGCAAGGTAGAGATAGAAATAATGGGGTGCAAATGAGCAAAATAATTAAATACAGTAGGGGGAGAGGTAGTTGTTTGGGCTAAATTATAGATGGGCTATGTACAGGTGCAATAATCGGTGAGCTGCTCTGACAGCTGGTGCTTAAAGCTAGTGAGGGAGATAAGTGTTTCCAGTTTCAGAGATTTTTGTAGTTCGTTCCAGTCATTGGCAGCAGAGAACTGGAAGGAGAGGCGGCCAAAGGAAGAATTGGT
Source organism: Oncorhynchus mykiss (assembly GCF_057628025.1). NCBI lineage: Eukaryota > Metazoa > Chordata > Actinopteri > Salmoniformes > Salmonidae > Oncorhynchus > Oncorhynchus mykiss. The sequence continues at coordinate 12,948,269 of NC_143041.1, forward strand.
TTTGAGGGTGACCAGAGAGATATACCTGCTGGAGCGCGTGCTACAGGTGGGTGCTGCTATGGTGACCAGCGAGCTGAGATAAGGCGGGACTTTACCTAGCAGGGTCTTGTAGATGACCTGGAGCCAGTGGGTTTGGCGACGAGTATGAAGCGAGGGCCAGCCAGTGAGAGCGTACAGATCACAGTGGTGGGTAGTATATGGGGCTTTGATGACAAAACGGATGGCACTGTGATAGACTGCATCCAATTTATTGAGTAGGGTATTGGAGGCTATTTTGTAAATGACATCGCCGAAGTCGAGGATCGGTAGGATGGTCAGTTTGGCAGCATGAGTGAAGGATGCTTTGTTTGCGAAATAGGAAGCCAATTCTAGATTTAACTTTGGATTGGAGATGTTTGATGGGAGTCTGGAAGGAGAGTTTGCAGTCTAACCAGACACCTAGGTATTTGTAGTTGTCCACATATTCTAAGTCAGAACCGTCCAGAGTAGTGATGTGGGATGGGCGGGCAGGTGCAGGCAGCGATCGGTTAAAGAGTATGCATTTAGTTTTACTTGTATTTAAGAGCAATTGGAGGCCACGGAAGGAGAGTTGTGTGGCATTGAAGCTCGTCTGGAGGGTTGTTAACACAGTGTCCAAAGAAGGGCCAGAAGTATACAGAATGGTGTTGTCTGCATAGAGGTGGATCAGAGACTCACCAGCAGCAAGAGCGACATCATTGATGTATACAGAGAAGAGAGTCGGTCCAAGAATTGAACCCTGTGGCACCCCCATAGAGACTGAACTCTATCAGAAAAGTAGTTGGTGAACCAGGCGAGGCAATCATTTGAGAAACCAAGGCTATCGAGTCTGCCGATGAGGATGTGGTGATTGACAGAGTCGAAAGCCTTGGCCAGGTCAATAAATACAGCTTCACAGTATTGTTTCTTATCGATGGCGGTTATGAGATCGATTAGGACCTTGAGCGTGGCTGAGGTGCACCCAAATTTGTGGGCAGAACTGCTTCAACACCTGCATTGCTTGCTGTTTGGGGTTTTAGGCTGGGTTTCTGTACAGCACTTTGAGATATCAGCTGATGTACGAAGGGATATATAAATACATTTGATTTGATTTGAACTGAAAAAGTGTGTGCAAGCAAGGAGGCCTAGAAACCTGACTCAGTTACACCAGCTCTGTCAGAAGGAATGGGCCAAAATTCACCCAACTTATTGTTGGAAGCTTGTGGAAGGCTACCCAAAATGTTTGACCCAAGTTAAACAATTAGTCAATGCTACCAAATACTAATTGAGTGTCTGTGAACTTCTGACCCACTGGGAATGTGATGAAAGAAATAAAAGCTGAAATAAATCATTCTCTCCACTATTATTCTGACATTTCACATTCTTAAAATAAAGTGGTGATCCTAACTGACCTAAGACAGGGATTTTTCACTAGGATTAAATGTCAGGAATTGTGAAAAACTGAGTTTAAATGGATTTGGCTAAGGTGTATGTAAACTTCCGACTTCAACTGTGTATACTGTATTTTAAACCATCTACTGCATCTTGCCTATGCTGAACGGCCATTGCACATCCACATATTTATACGTACATATTCTTATTTCATCCCCTTACATGGTGTGTATAAGGTAGTCATTGTGAAGTTGATCAATTACTTGTTAGACATTACTGCACGGTCGGAACTAGAAGCAAAAGCATTTCGCTACACTCGCATTAACATCGGCTAATCATGCCTACCGTCCCGCCATATATGGAGCCCCATCTGTGCAAAAGCCCACCATTTGATCCCATGGAGTTTTTTTTGTCAATATAGCCACGGAGCACAAAATCCCCAGTGCCCTTTCATAATTCGGGAATCGTGAGACAGAACAATATGTCCTCGTGAATAGTATCCCCCGACATGTATAGCGACCAAAAATCAATACATGGGCATCTCGGACCTCTCAGCTAAAGTCCATTTGGAGAGAATAAACTGTAGAGTTTGAGTCGTTCATTCAGTTTCCTCTTGATTGCTAGCAGTAGCATAAATTCTTCATTTAACTATGTTATCTGACAAAGGTATTGATTCATGAGAGTTTTGTGCCTCTGCCTCCCCACACACATATCAATTGCGGCCGGGAATATCAAAGTCTCTGCAATAGGGTATGGGTTCAAAGCGTGGTGGGAATGTGCGGCCTTTTTCTAAGGGCGCGCTCTGGTTGAATTTGATCTTTTAGATTTTAATAATTTAATTTACATTTTTAAGGATTTTGGAAATTCTCCTGCAAAAGCATGTTCATATCAGGCAACAACACATGAGGTTGAGACCACTAGTTTGGGAACCTCTTGGGTTAGCTAACATGCCAAATAGTTAGTTGCATAGTATTTGCTAAAGTTGTCCGTGATGAGATTAGAACAACCTTTGGGTTTAATACAGCCAGCCGCCTTTCCAATTTAACTAAGCAAGTCTGTTAAGAATAAATTGTTATTTACAATGATGGCCGACATTGGTCCAATTGTGTGCCACCCTATGAGACTGCCAATCACAGCCGGTTGTGATACAGCCTGGAATTGAACCAGGATCTGTAGTGACGCCTCTAGCACTGAGATGCAGTGCCTGCACCACTCGGGAGCTACATTTGTTTTTTTGCCTAATAAGTAACCTATCTTATGTAGCCATACAAAACGTAACATATCCTACTAATTTGAGTGTCCCGGATTTTCGTTTTATGTTACGTCTAGTCTGCGACCAGCCTGGTACATCACAATACCATCTAATGCAACTTGGAGTGCACTGAATAGATTGTTTCATACAGTCTGTATGAGAGCCTGTTGAAATGTTATTGTGATTTACTGTCTGTCTGTCTTCATAGTCAGCACAAAAGCAGAGGTCCGTTTCCACGTCTATACAGCAGATTGGATCCCAGAAGACGTTCGACAAAAGATAATTTTAAATGTACGTTAACTACCTCAAAGCGGTCAAAATGTAGATTGGTTTTGTGCCCCTCTATCTTCCCTGAGCAATATCCTCCGTGGCATTCCAAGTAGAATATTGAATGCATTATGATTTTACTCTCTCTTCTACTGCAGAATAAAAACCGTATCAACAAGGCAGGGGAGTTGCTGGTGACGTCAGAGCAGAGCAGGAGCCAGCAGAGAAACATGGGGGACTGCATCCAGAAGATCTCTGACATCATAGCCAAGGCCACTGAAAAGCCCCATGAGCCTTCAGCAGAGGACATAGCCCTCAGAGCATCCAGGTAGAGAATGACTCATGTGTGGCTGACGTTCACACCTAGTTGATACGATGGTTCAACCCAGAATCGATAACCAAATACAGCAGTAAAAAAAAAAATCTTCATCTAGCTATGTTTATTTCATTGTTGTGGTGTGTATACTTTAATGTCCATGTCAGATGGCGTTACTGGATGATTACTAAAGTAAATACATTTTTGTATGTGTTTTGCTCAGGTTAGAGAAGAGGAATAAGGAGAGACTGAAACAGAAGAAGCTCCATTCAGCAGTCAAGCACACCAGACAAGTGTATTTCGACTGAGGGTCGGACACACAAGGAAACATTCATTCGTTGTCTATTTTCTTGGTTAACCAATAAATTGAACACTTTGTTGAACAATAAAACAAACAATTTGTTTGAAAGTATTTCCACTTGTTGAGTTTTTGGAGACATGCTGATTTGAGGTGATTGTTGTGGCAGTATTTTCGCATTAATTAAAAATAAAATATTTTCAAAGAATGAGAAAGAGATCCACGATGTCGATTCTACGTGAAAATGTGAGTGGTGACGGGGACGAAAAAACTAGCAGAGGATGGTTTCGATCCATCGACCTCTGGGTTATGGGCCCAGCACGCTTCCGCTGCGCCACTCTGCTATCTGACAAAAAGCAGCGAAATTCCAAATATAAAACTAACTAGGAACGCCCATTGGTTGAAGGCATATGGGAGTGCACTCGCTAGCTAGCACAACTGCAAGATGAACTATAAATGCTGTGCGGCCGTGTCCAGTATGAGAACTAAGAACATTTAACTTGTTTACCTATTAGGCTGAATCAGGCAAGTGTCAATTCCTGACACTTTCGCATTCAAACGAACGTAGCTAGTTGCATATTCGTTAGTGTTGTTTATCAAAGAAGAAATTGCTCTCTTCATAATACTAATCCATAATAATAATAAGAATCGATTCGTGCAAATATCTCAATGAGAAAAAAGCAGCGACCACGAAGGGACTCGAACCCTCAATCTTCTGATTCGAAGTCAGACGCCTTATCCATTAGGCCACGCGGTCTGTGTGAGGAATAAGAAACATTTTATATATAAAGAATAACAATGTTGAACGGGTTCTCGAGTACTATTATCTCTGCTGGCTAACGCGGGTCGAAATAATATAATATATAAAAAGGTAGATGCGGTTGGCCGGTTCATTAGCGCCAATTGGTGGAAGGCTCGGGGATCGTCGGAGCAGGTAAATTAAAATCGGACTGACTTGACCGTGTGTGCGTGCACCTGCATTAATAATTCCACCAGGCAATTGACGTGAATCAATGAATTAACATTTAGTATACATTTTATAGTCCTACCACCGTAATATAACAATACCAGCCACAAAGAGTCATATTTAAATTCCAATGCTTTAATTGCACAGAGCAGACAAGTTAGTCAATGATACAGAATGCGACAAGAATGGTTCGTAGTTCAATGAGAGAGAGTTAACATGGCTTGCTACAATGGCAAACCTATGGTGCCAAAGGCTAACTAATAAGCTAATAAAACTAATAATATGCTCATCTGAATGACAAAGGTTGAGTAGATAGCTAAATAAAAACCAAGTATGATTTTCATTCTAAAGATACAGTATATCAATAATACAATCACATGTAGGCACCATAGCAGATAAGTGTTGAATCAATGCTCACAGACACACACAAGAATGGAATGAATACACATGTAATAGGCAGTAAATATCCATGTATAAATACGCAAGAAATGAGGAGGCAGAAACATTTTTTTTTTTTTCAAAGTGCAATCTGTAAAACATTACAGTACAGAGAAAGCCAAGGAGCCATCAAAGGACAGTCAAATGGTTCCATTTTGGCATTGTTCCCTCTTAGAATATATCGGAACCTTTTCTGTTACCATTACTATGATACAGTGTCCTTATCTTCTTGCCCTGAAGAGCTACAGGGAGTGCAGGCTTTTGTTACAGCCCAGCAGTACAGCTGAATGCTGGGCTGGGGGAAAAGCCTGCACATACTGCGGCCCTGCAGGACCAGGAGTGAACATTGCTATGACAGACTGACAGTAAGCCTCCACAAGACATCATACCCTTTTTCTTCACTCAGTAACACTTGATTGACCCTGAGAGGAAAATAAAACTCCGCTTGGAACTGGCACATTCAACCCATTATAACACTGTGGAGCAAACAAGAAGACGTTTCTGCTTCAAATGATTCTGTTGACTTCTCTTTTCTTTCCTCATTTTGCTCCACTCGACAGCTTTACTTTTACAACGCCACACCAGCATTGATCTCTCGCCAAATGCTGTGGCTGCTAAAATAGGTTTGAAGCTTCCGTTGAGTTTAAGACCTTGAGTTAGTTAGCTCTAAGAAATACATACTGTTTCCTGTATACTGCAGGTGCATTGCTGAGTACATTTTCTCCTCCCCATATGGTATGGCATTACAATGTGAGTACATGATTCAAAGTAATGCAACCACTATAACATTCATGATAATAAGGAAAGGTGGTTGGAGTGTTGCTAGCCAAGACAGGGGCATTGCTCCTACTGTATGCTGTAAGGTGCAATGCAGCAGCAGTAGTGTTAGTGTTTAGTTAGTGAGCTGGGTTAGTGTTAACAGACCAGGTTTAATGGTTAGTAATACTGGTGGTGGTTAGGCTATATAATTATCCATCACTTCCTGTCTAAAGCAACTTTGTCTAAACAGGCTTAACGTAAAAATGTGTCTTAGGCTTAACGTTACAATTTGCAATACAATCCCATCGTTCCTTCCCACCACATTTTGTTTGTAGGGGAGGGTGAAAATCATCAACCCGACAATCAAAAAAACGGCATAAATGGAACGAGACCCCGAAATATTGACAGTTTAAAACATCACATTTGACTTGACCATGCGTCAGTTGTACCTTTACCTAATATAGCGAGAGTGTTGATAATGCCCCAGCAAACAGAAAAGACAACCATCTGTTTGGATTGTCTGTTGCATCTTGTCAGTACACAGACTGCAGCTATAGCTAGCGCTAGGCTAGTGGACATACCCAGCCAACTACCATTCAATTCCAGGGTTACAGGAGTCTCTGGGCACTGCTAGAACAAATCTTGACACCCCCACAAACAGAAATAATGAACATGGGTCTTTTTTCAGGATTGCCCCAAGAGTCCATGTGTACCTCGAACCCGGTTCCAACCCTGTGACATTCTGACAAGACACTAATTGCTTATGTCTCTCCGGACCTGGAAGGTAAGCACCTCTAGAGTATAAAATACAGTACTAAGGTCACGAGTATACAGTCACAGCGCAGTGCAAGACAAGGTCGCAATGTCCTCTGGGCAGAAAGTCATACATTTTCTGTTTCGCTTTTGTTGGCATCTTAAGTCCATTGTTCAGGCGGACAGTAGGCGATGTAGGCTGGGGGGGGGAGCACAGCAGGGTCTGAAGGTAGAACCTTGAGTTGACTTGTTATTTGTCCAACTTAACTTTTTTGTTTCAGTACAATCCAACGTTTGGAGAACTCAGAGGTCATTGTTGAGGTGGAGAATCAACAGTACCGTTTTTACTGTGAAGCATTGGGGGTTTAGTGCACCTATTCTATCCATGTTTCATGTCCAACGGGTTGTGGGTGACAGGTATCCTCCCTGTGAGTTAGCTAGCAAAAGAGAGCTGAAAGAATGTGTTCCATCTCAAGGGAAAAGGTAGGCAGGTGCTAATAGCGGATAGCATTAGCAGTAGATTGGTTTTAGTAGCATATTGGTCGATTGGTACTTAGTAACAGAAGCAGACAGGAGACCATACCCATACAGAAGCCTACTCACAAGTGCTACACATCGGTAGTGTATGAGGCATGTTGCCCCCTTACAATCTGAAGCGCTTTAAGCATGAAAGAAGCATTATGCTACCAAGCCAGTCCACTATCATTCTTATTTACTGGACTTGCCAGATTTGCTGGCTTTAGGGGCTTTGGTGGCTTTGGTAGTTTTGATTTCTGTCTTGGTCTTCTGAATACGGGAGAAGATCTCCTTGAACAGAGCCTTATACTCTGGCGTGTTCTGGCCCAGCCGCTTATCCACTGCCTCCACCTGCTTACTGATGCTCTCCATGGCCTCGGGGGTGGAGGGGGACTCGGTGGGGGTGGGTGGGGGTGCAGGGGTGGAGCCCATGGCGCAATCCTTCATGGAGGGGTCCCTGGAGACGGGGCGCGAGGTCTGCACCCCTGTGTGACACAGGGACTCCTCGTGACGCCGGCACTTCCCTAACAGCTCCTCATACTTCTCCAGCAGAGCGTGGTACTGCTCGTCCACCTCCCTCAGGATGGACATCCCTCTCTTACGGACGCTGTTGGCATGGATCGCGTAGCTCCCTCTTCTCCTCCCGGATGCGTCCCTGGCCACGATGGCGTTCAGCGCTGTGTCGCTGCAGCTCTTCCTGACGGGGCTGGAGGCAGGTAACGACTCTCCGCTTAAGCCTCCTCCCCCCTCGCCCTCATCCCTGATCCCTCCACCCACTTCTCCTCCCTCCCCCTCCATGGTGTCTGTTTCAGGGGTGTTGTTGAGGAGGGTCTGGGTGAAGCCCACGCCGTCGTCCTCGCTGCAAAGGAGGAGGGTCCTCGCCCGTCGGAGCTGCTGGAGTTCCTGGAGCTCTGACTCTAGTTCATGGATCCGTACCTGGCAGCTCTCCGCACCCTGTCAATCAATAAGTCAACGAGTCAATCAGTCAGTCAGTCAGTCAGTCAATAAACCAATCAATATTTGTATTCTCCCAGAAAAGAGGGAAAATAAGGTAGCTCTGCTATATTTGAATCAGGAAAAATATGAAAAAAAAACATTAGTTGGATTCAACAAACGTAGTCGAACATGAAACCATAAAAAAAACTTGAGGCACTCATTTTGGAATATTAAATGGAGTGAAAATAGGAATGATTCTGACCTGCACGCGTGTCTCCAGACGGGAGAATTCCCCCAGGAGGACGTGACACTCTCTCTCCGCCCCCTCCCTGCGACCCCGCTCCGCCCTCACGGCCGAGCGCAGCGCCGACACCGCCTCTCTCAGACGCTCGTTCTCCTCCTCTGCTGGCTGCCGTTTAGCCTCTGAGGTAAAGCTGTCTGAGCGGCCCACCACGAACCCATCCTCATACCTGACAGACAGACAGACAGACAGACAGACAGACAGACAGACAGACAGACAGACAGACAGACAGACAGACAGACAGACAGACAGAGATAGAGACACACAGATACACACAATATGAGCTAACCTACTTGTACCTGCCAGATAGAGAGTCAAGCATCCACCTACAAAGCTCCTCTAACATAGTCTGGGGACCTTGAGAGCCAGTAAACACAGATTTGAGTGTGATTGCTTAGCTAAATAAACATTGTTGAGTAGGCTACTGAACAAAGGGAGCGGTAGGAGGCTATTAGCCCTCACTTTGGTGCGGTGCAGAGTTCCCTAAGGCAAGGGAAGGAGGCGATGGTCTTGCGTCGCTCCCTCTTCTCCCTCCGGACCCTAAGCTGCTCCAGGGAGTGGAGCTGTTCCACCTGCCCAGAGAGAGACTCCACCTGAGTCTGTAGGGTCTCGATGGTCCCTGTCAACCTGCGAGAGCCAGGGAAGAGAGAAAGGGGGGTTAGTGTGTGTGTGTGTGTGTGTGTGTGTGTGTGTGTGTGTGTGTGTGTGTGTGTGTGTGTGTGTGTGTGTGTGTGTGTGTGTGTGTGTGTGTGTGTGTGTGTGACACTGACCTCTCTATCTTGTGCTGCGAGGCCTTGCTGTCCAGAACCAGTTTATGGTTGGTGAGCTCCAGTTCTCTGGCTGTCCCGTCTAGCTGCTCGTACACCTTAGCATGCTGCTCATTCATTTCCCTCAGCACCTCAAGCTGCTTAACCAGGTACTGCACAGAGACACACATACTGGATGTTTATATCCTGTACACACATATACCTACACACATGATCATAAACAGAGGAACATTTTGGGGTCATGGTCCCCTACCCAATCCTAACCGGAGCCATTAGGGGGATGGATACTTTCTGACCATAGTATCACTGGTTAAGGGGGACACTTCTATCCACTCTGCTGCCTATGGTACTCTGTTAACTCTAAAACCCCTTGGTTGTGAACGGTGAACCATTTCAATGGGGTGATGTACTGCTATATTGAGATCAGCCAGCAGAGCCAACTTCCTACATCACCTGACTCTGCTCAGTCAGAGGGACAGGTTGGTTGTTATCCAATCTACACCTTACTTATGGAGTTGGGGTTACATTAGAGTTTGGTCTATTGAGATGCATCCATGGAGCTGTTGACACTTGGCCCTCGTCTTACCTCGATCTCCTGCACCTGCTCCTCATTGGTGATGTATATCTGCTGTAGAGAATCCTCCAGCTCCTTGTTCCTCTCTAACAGAGTCTTCCCCAGCTCTGCCGCCAAGTGGAGGTCTAGAGAGAGAGGGGGAGGGAGGGAGGGAGGGGAGACAGAGATGAGTGATGGAGAGGGCCATGGGAGATGGAGAGGGAGATAGATTGGAGGGAGCGAGGGGGAGAGATGGTTTGTTTTGAGAGCTCAGCTGTAACAAATTATCTAAATAAGACAGCATTAGGAAGAGGTTTCTCTTTGCTAGTCAGATGGAACCAAATCTATGAGTGATGTCAGTGAAGATACAAAATATAGAATTTCAGTCTGCACTGGTCCGCATGACAGCCACAGCAGAACACATAGTTCCTACGGTAACAGGTTTTAATCTACGATCATGATGATGCACCGAGCCATTTTCAGCAGGGTTTTAAGAACAGCTGCAAGCAGGACAATCAAACATCAAAACATTCCTCCTGAGACACACAGAGATAAACAAGATCATCCTGGACCTAGATAGAAGAGAGGGAGACAAAGAAAGAGGGACTGAGAGAGAGAGAGAGAGAGAGAAAGGGCGTATTCAGGAGAGAGAATGATACAAATTAAAAGAGCCCATCTAGGCACCATGTCTCTCTCTAAAGATTTATTTCCTCTATTTTTACCCTTGTATCTCTGTCAGTGAACGTCACTGATATGTGTGCCAAGTTCAAAAGACAATACACCACCGCTCCATAGAAACTATATGACAGAAAGAGGTTCTGCAGTCTCTCTGCAGTGGGGTGGAGGAGGTGCGAATGTGTAGAAAGTGACACGATATGAAATTGAGTGTGGGCTCAAATGGAAACGTCTAGTCGCGTACACCCTGGAACAGAGTTGTTAACCACTGTTCTAGTAGTGTAACAATAACTGGCATTGACATTCAGTCTAGACAGAGAATCCTACTCTCTCTCATTTTATGGAAATCATACTCTGAACAAAAATAGAAATGCAACATGTAAAGTGTTGGTCCCATGATTCATGAGCTGAAATAACATTTTCCATAAGCACAAAAAGCTCATTTCTCTCAAATGTTTTATATCCCTGTTAGTGAGTATTTCTCCTTTGCCAAGATAATGTATCCACCTGACAGGTGTGGCATATCAATAAGCTGATTAAACAGCATGATCGTTACACAGGTGCACATTGTGCTGGGGACAATAAAAGGGCACTCTAAAATGTACACAATGCCACAAGTTTTGAGGGGCCATGCAATTGGCATGCTGACGGCAGGAATGGCCACCAGCAATGTTGCCAGAAAATGTCATATTCATTTCTTTGAAGAAAGCCAGTACGAGGGTTTGCATTCAGGAATGCATTTCAATTAAAAGGTGTGCCTTGTTAAAAGTTAATTTATGGAATTTCTTTCCTTCTTAATGCGTTTGAGCCAATCAGTTCTGTTGTGACAAGGTAGGTGGGGTGTACAGAAGATAGCCCTATTTGGTGTAAGACCAAGTCCATATTATGGAAAGAACAGCTCAAATAAGCAAAGAGAAATGACAGTCCATCATCATCATTCGTCATGTCTCTATCAGTTTTGCACATCGAGAGACTGACATTTTTTCCCATTCCTCCTTGCAAAACAGCTCGAGCTCAGTGAGGTTGGATGGAGAGCATTTGTGAACAGCAGTTTTCAGTTCTTTCCACAGATTCTCGATTGGATTCAGGTCTGGACTTTGACTTGGCCATTCTAACACCTGGATATGTTTATTTTTGAACCATTCCATTGTAGATTTTGCTTTATGTTTTGGATCATTGTCTTGTTGGAAGACAAAATCTCCATCCCAGTCTCAGGTCTTTTGCAGACTCCATCAGGTTTTCTTCCAGAATGGTCCTGTATTTGGCTCCATCCATCTTCCCATCAATTTTAACCATCTTCCCTGTCCCTGCTGAAGAAAAGCAGGCCCAAACCATGATGCTGCCACCACCATGTTTGACAGTGGGGATGGTGTGTTCAGCTGTGTTGCTTTTACGCCAAACATAACGTTTTGCATTGTTGCCAAAAAGTTCCATTTTGGTTTCATCTGACCAGAGCACCTTCTTCCACATGTTTGGTGTGTCTCCCAGGTGGCTTGTGGCAAACTTTAAACAACACTTTTTATGGATATCTTTAAGAAATGGCTTTCTTCTTGCCACTCTTCCATAAAGGCCAGATTTGTGCAATATACGACTGATTGTTGTCCTATGGACAGAGTCTCCCACCTCAGCTGTAGATCTCTGCAGTTCATCCAGAGTGATCATGGGCCTCTTGGCTGCATCTCTGATCAGTCTTCTCCTTGTATGAGCTGAAAGTTTAGAGGGACGGCCAGGTCTTGGTAGATTTGCAGTGGTCTGATACTCCTTCCATTTCAATATTATCGCTTGCACAGTGCTCCTTGGGATGTTTAAAGCTTGGGAAATCTTTTTGTATCCAAATCCGGCTTTAAACTTCTTCACAACAGTATCTCGGACCTGCCTGGTGTGTTCCTTGTTCTTCATGATGCTCTCTGCGCTTTTGACGGACCTCTGAGACTATCACAGTGCAGGTGCATTTATACGGAGACTTGATTAAACACAGGTGGATTGTATTTATCATCATTAGTCATTTAGGTCAACATTGGATCATTCAGAGATCCTCACTGAACTTCTGGAGAGAGTTTGCTGCACAGAAAGTAAAGGGGCTGAATAATTTTGCACACCCAATTTTTCAGTTTTTGATTTGTTAAAAAAGTTTGAAATATCCAATAAATGTCGTTCCACTTCATGATTGTGTCCCACTTGTTGTTGATTCTTCACAAAAAAAGACAGTTTTATATCTTTATGTTTGAAGCCTGAAATGTGGCAAAAGGTCGCAAAGTTCAAGGGGGCCGAATACTTTCGCAAGGCACTGTAGGTAGCATTTTTCCCACCTGTGTTTTGTGGGTGATTATTTTCTGTCTAGTGTTTTCTGCACCTTTCAGGACTGTTTCGGTTTTCGTTTCTTTCACATTATTATTTTTTATTTTCAGTGTTCAGTCAATAAACATCATGAACACATACCACGCTGCGCATTGGTCCAACATTTCTTACTCCTCGTCAGAGGAGGACGAAGAATTCCGTTACACCTACGTTGTCATAAAATAACTGATAGGCTCAAATGCATTAAGAAGGAAAGGAAATTCCACAAATTAACTTTTTACAAGGCAGACCTGTTAACTGAAATGGTTGAGAGAATGCCAAGAGTGTGCAAAGCTGTCATCAAGGCAACGGGTGGCTACTTTAAAGAATCCCAAATATAAAATATATTTTTATTTCTTTAACACTTTTTTGGTTACTACATGATTCCATATGTGATATTTCATAGTTTTGATGTCTTCACTATTATTCTACAATGTAGAACATAGTAAAAATAGATGAAAACCTGTATATAAAGAAATATATATATTTTTAACCATAATTTTGTTTTAGAGAATTTGGCAGTACGTCCAACTGGCCTCACAACGGCAGACCACGTGGAACCACGCCAGCCCAGGACCGCCACATCTGGGTTCTTCACCTGGGGGATTACCTGAGACCAGCCACCCGGACAGCTGATGAAACTGTGGGTTTGAACATCCGAAGAATTTCTGCACAAACTGTCAGAAACCTCTCAGGGAAGCTCATTTGCGTGCTCATCGTCCTTACCAGGGTCTTGACCTGACTGTAGTTCGGCGTCGTAACCGACTTCAGTGGGCAACTGCTCACCTTTGATGGCCACTAGTACGCTGGAGAAGTGTGTTCTTCCTGGATAAATCCTGATTTAAACTGTACTGGGTAGATGGCATACAGCGTAGTGTGTATGTCGTCGTGTGAGCCAGCGGTTTGCTGATGTCAATGTTGTGAACAGAGTGCCCCATGGTGGGAGTTGGGTTATGGTATGGGCAGGCATAAGCTACGGACAACGAACACAATTGCATTTTATTGATGGCAATTTGACTGCACAGAGATATCGTGACGAGATCCTGAGGCCCCATTGTCGTGCCATTCATCTGCCGCCATCAGCTCATGTTTCAGCATGATAATGCAAAGCCCCATGTCACAAGGATCTGTACACAATTCCTGGAAGCTGACTCACCAGACATGTCACCCGTTGAGCATGTTTGTGATTCTCTGGATCAACGTGTACGACAGCGTGTTCCGGGTCACCCCAAGATCCAGCAACTTAGCACAGCCAATGAAGAGGAGTGGGACAACATTCCACAGGGCACAATCAACAGCCTGATCAACTCTATGCGAAGGAGATGTGTTGCTGTATGAAGCAAATGGTGGTTGCAAATGGTGGTCACAAACCAGTCATGTGGATTCCACTGGTTTTCTGATCCACACCCCTAACTTTTCTTTAAGGTATCCGTGACTAACAAATGCATATCTGTATTCCCAGTCATGTGGAATCCATAGCCTAGGGCCAAACGAATGTATTTCAATTGACTGATTTCTTTATATGAACTGTAACTCAGTAAAATATTTGAAACTGTTGCGTGTTCCGTTTATATTTTTGATCAGTATAGTTAGTCTGTTGCGGAGTAAAAAACTGTTGCGGGGGGGAAAAAACGAAATGAGAGATATTGAAAGTGATGTGGGGCCATTGGGGGCCCAGCCAAACAGGATTGGGCTGCACTGCATTCTGATTTCAGAGTGAGTCAGCAGGATACATTGTCTATATTTTCATGTCTGACTCAGCAGCGAGATGTGTTTTGGGACCTGTGGCCATATCTGAGATGGAAAACACACAACAGCTCGATGGGAATATAATCACTCTCCATGGAGAGACTGAGCTGAGCTGACAACAAGGTTGAGGAGAATGATGCACGCTGTGATTACTGATCAATACTCCAGTCGATCGATAACAAACGTTCATTCTACTAATCTAACCTTCCATGAGATGATATACTGTATGTTTATTGTTTTTAAAAGCGTCCAGAAACAGAAAGAACAGGCATGATCTTAAACACAACAAATTCGCAACATAATGCACGAATTGGATTTTTAGCATATCACACAAATTGCAACATTTGTATTAGAGGTTGACCGATTATGATTTTTCAACGCCGATACTGATACCGAATGTTGGAGGTCAAAAAAAAGCCGATACCGATTAATCGGCCGATTTTTTTTATTTTTTTGGTAATAATGACAATTACAACAATACTGAATGAACACTTATTTTAACTTAATATAATACATCAATCAAATCAATTTAGCCTCAAATAAATAATGAAACATGTTCAATTTGGTGTAAATAATGCAAAAACAAAGTGTTGGAGAAGAAAGTAAAAGTGCAATATGTGCCATGTAAGAAAGCTAACGTTTAAGTTCCTTGCTCAGAACATGAGAACATATGAAAGCTGGTGGTTCCTTTTAACATGAGTCTTCAATATTCCCAGGTAAGACATTTTAGGTTGTAGTTATTATAGGAATTATAGGACTATTTCTCTCTATACCATTTGTATTTCATATACCTTTGACTATTGGATGTTCTTATAGTATTGCCAGTGTAACAGTATAGCTTCCGTCCCTCTCCTCAACCCTACCTGGTCTCGAACCAAGAACACATCGACAACAGCCACCCTCGAAGCAGCGTTACCTATGCAGAGCAAGGGGAACAACCACTCCAAGTCTCAGAGAGAGTGACGTTTGAAATGCTATTAGCGCGCACTCCGCTAACTAGCTAGCCATTTCACATCGGTTACACCAGCCTAATCTCAGGAGTTGATTGGCTTGAAGTCATAAACAGCACAACGCTTGAAGCATTGCAAAGAGCTGCTGGCAAAACGCACGAAAGTGCTGTTTGAATTAATGCTTATGAGCCTGCTGCTGCCTACCATCGCTCAGTCAGACTGCTCTATCAAATCATAGACTTAATTATAACATAATAACACACAGAAATACGAGCCTTAGGTCATTAATATTGTCAAATCCAGAAACTATCATCTCGAAAACAAGATGTTTATTCTTTCAGTAAAATACGGAACCGTTCCGTATTTTATCTAACGGGTGGCATCAATAAGTCTAAATATTCCTGTTACATTGCACAATGTTATGTCATAATTACGTAAAATTCTGGCAAATTAGGCGGCCCAAACTGTTGCATATACCCTGACTCTGCGTGCAATGAACGCAAGAGAAGTGACACAATTTCACCTGGTTAATATTGCCTGCTAACCTGGATTTATTTTAGCTAAATATGCAGGTTTAAAAATATATACTTGCGTATTGATTTTTTTTTTGAATTTTACCCCTTTTTCTCCCCAATTTCGTGGATCCAATTGTTGTAGTAGCTACTATCTTGTCTGATCGCTACAACTCCCGTACGGGCTCGGGAGAGACGAAGGTTGAAAGTCATGCGTCCTCCGATACACAACCCAACCAAGCCGCACTGCTTCTTAACACATCCAACCCGGAAGCCAGCCGCACCAATGCGCCGGAGGAAATACCGTGCACCTGGCCACCTTGGTTAGCGCACACTGTGCCCAGCCCGCCACAGGAGTCGCTGGTGCGCGATGAGACAAGGACACCCCTACCGACCAAGCCCTCCCTAACCCGGGCGATGCTAGGCCAATTGTGCGTCGCCCCACGGACCTCCCGGTCGCGGCTGGTTACGACAGAGCCTGGGCGCGAACCCAGGGACTCTGATGGCACAGCTGGCGCTGCAGTACAGCGCCCTTAACCACTGCGCCACCCGGGAGGCCCCGCGTATTGATTTTAAGTAAGGCATTGATGTTCATGGTTAGGTACATATTGGCGCAACGATAGTCCTTTTTCGCGAATACGCACTGCATCGATTATATGCAACGCAGGACACGCTAGATAAACTACTAATATCATCTAACCATGTGTAGTTAACTAGTGATTATGATTGATTGTTTTTTATGAGTTAAGTTTAATGCTTGCTAGCAACTTACCTTGGCTTACTGCATTCACGTAACAGGCAGGCTCCTCGTGAAGCAGGTGATTTCTGTACAGCACTTTGAGATATCAGCTGATGTACGAAGGGTATATAAATACATTTGATTTCATTTGATTTGATAGAGCGTTGGACTAGTTAACTGCAAGATTGAATCCCCTAGCTAACAAGGTAAAAATCTGTCGTTCTGCCCCTGAACAAGGCAGTTAACCCACCGTTCCTAGGCTGTCATTGAAAATAAGAATGTTTTCTTAACTGACTTGCCTAGTTAAATAAAGATTAAATAATGGTGTAAAAAAAAAAAAAAAATCTGCCAAATCGGTGTCCAAAAATACCGATTTCCGATTTCCTTAATTATTCGGCCATTCCGATTCGGTCGACCTCTAATTTGTATGATATCATATCAATTGCAACCAACCCATTTAATAGGGAGTGGCGCTTCCAGGCAGCCACTGCAGAGTAATGTGGTAAAATGTTAGAAATTCTTGTTTTTTATAGTTTTATTTTTTTGTCGCACTGCATACTTTCCTGCTCTTCTAACGGATTAAGGCTCTGATGACGATGGATTGTACAAACATTTTGGAATACTCGTCACATTTTCTACGGATTTACAAAACAAACATGCACCTCCACTGGCACCGCACTCGAAGGTAACAGACCTAAAAACACATCAAAAACACAATCTCTCACGTGAATGCAGAGTTCTAAGTGAATTATGTGATGTCACAAACACGTCCAGAAACGTCCCAGAGGCTCCGAATGTGCTTGTTGGTAAAGATCATTGATAAACAAAGTGGACTGAATTTGAACTGCTTCTTCAGTCAGTAAATGCAGACATTGGATGTGTCACTGAAGCATGTTGCACACACATCATTTTGTTCCAGCGCTTGCTTTTCAACCATGCTGTTTCCTCTCTCTTGTTGCCCTGTCTTGTCCTGTCTTGCCTCAATTAAACTAATGAGGAGAAAAGCAGGCTGCTGCCAGCTGCCCCTCAGCATGGTGTAATACACAGACCTGCCTGCTGCACTCCCAGCTAAATGAACTCCTGTGGGGCCTTTGCTACTACACAGGTACCACGGAATGGGCTTTAACACTTTGAGGACTATGGACATCATATTCAATCCTTTGTTAAACATGACTTAACCTGTTTTTATTTCATGACTGCTAATTACCATTCCAATATAAAATCTATGGTCTATTCAATCCATTCTGAATGGTAGCATCCAGGAAGAGAACACTAAGTCACTCCTCAAAGGGTAAAACTCGCTAACAATATTTATATGTTTGTGTATATGTATGTACAGTGCCTTGCGAAAGTATTCGGCCCCCTTGAACTTTGCGACCTTTTGCCACATTTCAGGCTTCAAACATAAAGATATAAAACTGTATTTTTTGTGAAGAATCAACAACAAGTGGGACACAATCATGAAGTGGAACGACATTTATTGGATATTTCAAACTTTTTTAACAAATCAAAAACTGAAAAATTGGGCGTGCAAAATTATTCAGCCCCCTTAAGTTAATACTTTGTAGCGCCACCTTTTGCTGCGATTACAGCTGTAAGTCGCTTGGGGTATGTCTCTATCAGTTTTGCACATCAAGAGACTGACATTTTTTCCCATTCCTCCTTGCAAAACAGCTCGAGCTCAGTGAGGTTGGATGGAGAGCATTTGTGAACAGCAGTTTTCAGTTCTTTCCACAGATTCTCGATTGGATTCAGGTCTGGACTTTGACTTGGCCATTCTAACACCTGGATATGTTTATTTTTGAACCATTCCATTGTAGATTTAGCTTTATGTTTTGGATCATTGTCTTGTTGGAAGACAAATCTCCGTCCCAGTCTCAGGTCTTTTGCAGACTCCATCAGGTTTTCTTCCAGAATGGTCCTGTATTTGGCTCCATCCATCGTCCCATCAATTTTAACCTTCTTCCCTGTCCCTGCTGAAGAAAAGCAGGCCCAAACCATGATGCTGCCACCACCATGTTTGACAGTGGGGATGGTGTGTTCAGCTGTGTTGCTTTTACGCCAAACATAACGTTTTGCATTGTTGCCAAAAAGTTCAATTTTGGTTTCATCTGACCAGAGCACCTTCTTCCACATGTTTGGTGTGTCTCCCAGGTGGCTTGTGGCAAACTTTAAACAACACTTTTTATGGTTATCTTTAAGAAATGGCTTTCTTCTTGCCACTCTTCCATAAAGGCCAGATTTGTGCAATATACAACTGATTGTTGTCCTATGGACAGAGTCTCCCACCTCAGCTGTAGATCTCTGCAGTTCATCCAGAGTGATCATGGGCCTCTTGGCTGCATCTCTGATCAGTCTTCTCCTTGTATGAGCTGAAAGTTTAGAGGGGCGGCCAGGTCTTGGTAGATTTGCAGTGGTCTGATACTCCTTCCATTTCAATATTATCGCTTGCACAGTGCTCCTTGGGATGTTTAAAGCTTGGGAAATCTTTTTGTATCCAAATCCGGCTTTAAACTTCTTCACAACAGTATCTCGGACCTGCCTGGTGTGTTCCTTGTTCTTCATGATGCTCTCTGCGCTTTTAACGGACCTCTGAGACTATCACAGTGCAGGTGCATTTATACGGAGACTTGATTACACACAGGTGGATTGTATTTATCATCAGTAGTCATTTAGGTCAACATTGGATCATTCAGAGATCCTCACTGAACTTCTGGAGACAGTTTGCTGCATTGAAAGTAAAGGGGCTGAATAATTTTGCACGCCCAATTTTTCAGTTTTTGATTTGTTAAAAAAGTTTGAAATATCCAATAAATGTCGTTCCACTTCATGATTGTGTCCCACTTGTTGTTGATTCTTCACAAAAGTTTTATATCTTTATGTTTGAAGCCTGAAATGTGGCAAAAGGTCGCAAAGTTCAAGGGGGCCGAATACTTTCGCAAGGCACTGTATATTTATAAATGTGTGGGTATGTATGTATGTGTATATATACATAAAGTGAATTTGGAAACCCCAGACTGGGTCCAAGGTTCACCTTCTAACAGGACAACGACCCTAAGCATACAGCCAAGACAACGCAGGAGTGGCTTCGGGATGAATCTCTGAATGTCCTTGAGTGGCCCAACATGAGTCCAGACTTGAATCCGATCGATCATCTCTGGAGAGACCTGCAAATAGCTGTGCAGCAACGCTCCTCATTCAACCTGACAGAGCTTGAGAGGATCTGCAAAGAATGAGAGAAACTCCCCAAATACAGGTGTGCCAAGCTTGTAACGTCACACCAAAGAAGACATGAGGCTGTAATCGCTGCCAAAGGTGCTTCAACAAAGTACTGAGTATAGCGTCTGAATACTTATGTAAATGTGATATTTCAATGTCTAAAAACCAGTTTTTGCTTTGTCATTATGGGGTATTGTGTGTAGATTGATGAGGGGAAAAAAACAATTTAATACATTTTAGAATAATGCTGTAAGGGTTAGAGTCAAGGGGTCTAAATACTTTCCGAAGGCACTGTATATAAATATATATATTTACAAAAATAAATATGGGGGATTGGAAATGATGCAGATAATTACATTGATGGAAGCTACAATCTATCTGCAATATTAAAGCTGATCTACCCCCTGCATTCATTTACTTTTTAAATTAATGAGGAGGCTGCTTCAATCATAGAAATAGAATCTCTAGTTATGTGGCTTCAGTGCTGTCCCACTGCTTGGTTAGAATAAGGCAGTCTGAAAAAATAAGAGTGTCGAATAGAATAGGGCTTGTTAAAATGTGGCTACGGGAACATTATAGAACATAATAAGCCATTTTAGAAAGACATACACTGAGTGTACAAAACATTAGGAACACCTTCTTAATTTGAGTTGCACACCCTTTTGCCCTAAAAACAGCCTCAATTCATCGGGGGCAAGGATTACAAGGTGTCGAAAGCGTTCCACAGGGATGCTGGCCCATTTAGACTCCAATGCTTCCAACAGTTGTGCCAAATTGTCTGGATGTCCTCTGGGTGGTGGACCATTCTTGAAACACACGGGAAACTATTGAGCATGAAAACCCCAGAAGCGTTGCAGTTCTTGACACACTCAAACCAGTTCACTTGACACCTACTACCATATCCCGTTCAAAGACACTTAAATATTTTGTCTTTCCCATTGACCCTCTGAATGGCACACATGCACAGTCCATGTCTCAATTGTCCCAAGGCTTAAAAATCCTTCTTTAACCTGTCTCCTCCCCTTCATCTACACTGATTGAAGTGGATTTAACAGGTGACAATCAACAAGGGGTCATAGCTTTCACCTGGATTCACCTGGTCATGGAAAGAGCAAGTGTTCCTAATGTTTTGTACACTCAGTGTATAAAGACAATATTCCGCCCGAATGTCATAGGATAATGTAAAACTATTGTATTTGCTGTAACATGTGGTATGTTGGAGATTTGTTTCAGTTTTCTGCTTCCACAAACAAGGATGCACCACATCTAAAGGGGTAGCAGAATTTAACACAACACGGGATCAGTTTGCTCTGGATGAAATGTTTTGAGAAACTGGGCCCTGGATAGCATTACTCTCATAAATCCTCTTGTCCTTTATTCCAAGAGGGGAAATTGAATTATGTAAACATGTAAGCTCTGCTGCTGGCCGCTGTACGCCAGATCTCCTAGATTTCAAACAGCAGAACTCAGAACCAAATACTGCCTGGAAAATCCACAGAATCCAATCACTGACCCACTTTTTACGTTCACCATGGTTCACTGCTGTGTGGTATTGGTATCTAACGGAGAGAGAGAGAGAGAGGAGCAAGCACTGTTTCTCAGCACCAAACATCCCAATCAATACCCTCTACAGACCATTGTCTCCAAACAAGGAAACCAGGAAGTCAACTGACGCATGAAGGATGACATCACCACCCAGACTCAGTCACAATGGAATGGATTATGTGTATTTCCTGGATATAGTTTTTCCAGGTTTTCTTTTTTCATGTTTTAGCAGTATCAGTTACACTGACTGGGGGAGGTCTTCTTGAGGGCCTAAGCAGGAACACACATTGGCTGCATGCATAGCAGAGGGAAATGCTTTTGCAGATTGAATAGGGTTATATTGTTGTTAGGGGGAGGGTCAAACTCCTGTCACAACCCACTGACACGGCACACACACAGGCACAATGAACAAAAACAATCCTAGTTGTTTCAACTACATATTATTAAGTAACTGTTTCCACAAACCTTTTTTCATTTACTCAACTTCTCGGTCAAAGTGTTACCTGAACTTGACATTTTTAGTTGACCCAAACTTAGCTCCAACATGAGAAAATGTAGGCAAAAATTCAGTCAACTTTAAATGCTGTGTTTGCTCAAATTGTCTCATGAAGTATTATTTGGGTATCTTACCCAAAGAGGGCTGTGGAACTAGCTAGTCACACAGTGCCTTTAAGATACAATTCATTCGACTCACATTGTGTATTTTCAACATGTCCTCACCTGGGATTTGAACTCAAAACTTCCTGGTTCACAGCATTCCAAGCTTCCTGCTACACCAACATGTCTGTGTCAATGACTGGCTTCACATGTATTGCTACACTTTGCACTTAAATCTCAGCTCCGCTAAAAGTACACTAAAGAAAACATATTTTAAGGAGTAACATTAAAACAGAGTAATACGCCCAACCAACAGACAACTATTCAGAAAAACCTAAAATTGCTTAAATAAGTCAATTAAAATCAATGATGAGAGAATTATCAGATGAACTAATAATTGAAACAGACATGGTGGTGTAGCAGAAAGCTCAGAATGCCATAAACCAAGAGGTTCTGAGTTCAAATCCCAGGTGTGACAAATAATTGAACATGCACAATGTTATCAAAAATGTAAGTAGACAATGTTGTACGAATAACTGGTTGCACGGCACTTTTTAGTTAAGATGCACAAATAATACATTCTAGTTGAATGATCACATGAGACAAGTTGAGCAAAACACATTAAACTGACTGAAGTTTTGCCTATGTTTTTCTGAAGTTGGAGCCAAGTTTGGGCCAACAATTTTTTGTTTGGTCAGGTAATACTTTCACCGAAAAGTTGAGTAAACTAAAACGGCTGTGGAACCAGTTACTTAATAAAAATTTGTTGAAACCGCTAGATCTGTGGGTGTTTTTTTACAGTGCAGGCACAAGCGTGCGCACACACACACACACACGAACATACTGTACTGTCTGGGTATCAAAGCCACTGTCTGAGCCCTGTCATCAAATCAGTTGGGGCTTAGTGCTGGGGAAGTGTGTGTGTGTGCCTGCGTTTATGTGTGTGTGCTCGCATGTGTACAGTACAGTGCACTTGTGAAAGGAAACATGCCTTGCTTGGAATATGGCTGTCCTTTTTTAGTCGTGAATGTTGTTTTTGGAGGTGGATATCTCCAATAGGATTCACAGGAATCTGGAAAACATGGCCTCTCCTTGTTTTCTCCTCCTTCTCTCCTTCCTTCTTTCCTTTTCTGCAGATAAGCCGTATAGCAGACCAAACCCTTCCGTACGACTTCACTGCAGTCAATACCACAGAAGGCTCAAATTCTGTATGCAAATGATTCAACACACGTTTCTGTCTGCAGGATAACAAGGAAACAAACTCTATTTAAAGCCTCAGAGAGGTGGTTGTTGAAGCATTATTAAGCTGCATGTAATACGAGCTGGTGCATGCTATAACAACCCTCTCATCAGATGTAAGTCCAGCCCTGTTAACCAATGGGTCCCAACAGGCCTAAAGACTCAGCTGGTCACATAGCTTCAGCTGAGCACAGAGTTTGGGCTAGAGCAAGCCTTGGTCTGTCTTACTAAGGGTTCCTTACACTCTTAGTAAAAGGGTTTCAAAAGGGGTTTTCGGTTGTCTCCATAGGACAGGGGTGTCAAAGTGTCTGCAGAGCCCAGTGTCTTCAGTTTTTTGTTTTTTCCTTTCTATTAAGACCAAGCCAACCAGGTGTGGCGAATTCTTTACTAATTAGTGACCTTAATTCATCAATCAAGTACAAGGGAGGTGCAAATAACCCTCAGACACTCAGCCCTCCGTGGAATGAGTTTGAGACATGTGCCATAGGACAACACTTTTTGGTTCCAGTTAGAACCCTTTTTGGTTCCAACCCAAAAGGGTTCTAACTGGAACCAAATGCATTCTACCAGGAAGCAAAAATGATTATTCAAAGGGTTCTCCTATGGGGTCAGCTGAAGAACCCCTGATCATGTGTTCCTATGCATGGTAATGTCTGAGTCTGTGTATTGTAGATGCATCATGTTTGCTGATTCCTTACAGTATAGAACAACAAATAGCCTCGTTGCACCATCAAATGTCTGCCTTGCTCAGCATGTAAGTTCTCTTTTTGACCTTAATGTTGTCACCACATCTCATTCTGCCTAAACCCTGTGGCCAAATGGCACCCCTGATGATGGAGCCTGTGCCTCTGTCTGCAGGGTAATCCAACGCCAGCAGTGTGTCCTCCTCTCTGATAGACTGCTGGCACCTCACAGTATCACTACCAGAGGTGAGCTCAGCATTCTGAGCTAACACAAAATACAACACCTGGCACTGCTCTGAGAGGCCAGGAACACTGTGTGCCATGGGGCACCGAGAATACAGGCTGCACCAGAGAGATGTAGAGCGGGAGGGTGGATGCAGAGAGTGGGACATACATGGAGAGACATGGGCCTTGTGCTCTTTTTTTTTTTTAGCTTTCTCCCTTCTCTCTCATATCTCATTCTGTCGTTATCCTGTAATCTTCTAGTGTCTCTCTTTCTCTACCACTCTTTGCTCTTCCTTTCCCTCCCGCTCCCTCGTTCTGAGTAATGTGAAGACACATCAGCCTTTATTTTTATCCTCAGGTCTACTGATGTGTCCTCACACTCAGTTCCCCCTCCAGCCTCCTCTCCTCTCACAGCGCCAGTGTGTGCGTATAGTGTGTGTATAGTGTGTGTAGTGTGTCTGTGTGCATGAGGTCAAATCAATAGCAGCATCAAAGCATAACATCATCTCCTCTCAGCCTGTGGCTGATATCCTAATAATTGGAACAAAGAGACAAAGCGATAGAGAGATTATGGATGAGCGTGGAGTGAAAAAGAAAGGATTGCAGGGAGCGAGGGAAAAGAGATTGAGAGAGAGGGAGGGTAAGAGCCAGGGAGCAAGGCAGACAGAAAAAGAATCATGGAGTGAGGAAGGGAGAGAGAGAGTAGGGAAGAGGGGAGAGATGAAATAGCCCTAAATCTGTCAAGAACTTTGACAAGCTATGATTGGCTACAGCTCAGCAGATACATTATCAGCAGCTTGGGAGATTGAATATGCATTTGATTTAGTGTAATTTTAACCTTTATTTAACTAGGCAACTCAGTTGAGAACAAATTCTTATTTACAACGAAGGCCTTCTGTGGAACAGTGGGTTAACTGCCTTGTTCAGTGGCAAAATGACAGATTTTTACCTTGTCAGCTCAGGGATTCAATCCAGCATCCTTTCTGTTACTGGCCCAACGCTCTAACCACTAGGCTACCTGCCACCCCGAATGAATGAAGCTTATTGTGCCAACCACATTCAAATCGAATTCAGACTAATAGCGGTTCCGCTGAATTATGGCATTACACAATCTATATAGTACAGTATGAAGGCACAGACGAAGTAGGTTATTATTATGCAAATAGTATGGTCCCATAGAATTTATGTGGAACAGAGGTGATGCACAAGGCCTGGACCGTAGTTGAAAAGGCTACTGCAATAATAATATATATTATATTATAATATTTTTGGGGAATAGCCTAGTGATTGAAAATAGCTATCTACACTATTCCAGTGGATATGCAAGTCAAGCATGTTTCCTGTCTGTGTTGGCCCTCATGTATGTTCTTTGTCCCAACCAACCACTTTCTGGTTAAAATGACATGTTCCTTGTTTATTGAATTATGGAGACGTGAACATGACAGTCTACTGGCTGTGAAAGCCACTACATTCTAAAAGGAAAACATAATATGTCATGATTGAATGAGGAAATCAATGCAACCTAATTGACTGCATAAACCAAGTTAAGTGCTATAGGAAGCCCTGCTCTATCCCATTAATGTTGTTATGTTGATGTTGTGAAGAGGTAAGAAAATGGGGTTAGAGGTTAAAGTCCCCGAAAGTGTTTGTCAATTTGCATTAGGCTAAAGGCAAATGCTGCCAATGTCAATTAGGCCTACAACATTTTGTGGGACAATGGATGTTAGTGCAAATAAATGCCTTTCACACACAAACAATGTTTGAGACTTTGCCATAAGCAACCTACAAAGAACAATTGCATTGCATTGATGACAGCCGACATCTATTGCCTTCTATTTATTGTTCCTGTATTACATTGTAATCCATTGTTTACGACCACCAACAGAACACTGTGTCCAGCCATCATCGTGTATGTGGTTTTTCTTGCCATATGACAACAACCACAGAAGGAAACGATTTTTACCATCACCGTCACAAAGGCCCTTGGTATCCATCCCTTCAATGTATTGTTGTCAGAAAGTAGCAAAAGATTCAAGTGCGGTTACACATTTCGAAAGCATTTTATATTTTTATTTGTCAATATGCACGGGCAAATGTAGCATCGCAAGCTGATCTGGAAGCCTTCCGTCATCAAAAAAGCCTTTGTTTGAGAAGAACAGCTGAGCTCACCAATAACGAAAAAGTGCATTGACATTGCGGATGCGGCTGGCTGCAAACGGCGGCCCCAGAAATGCGTCGCTACTTACCCGATTCGAGATCTTGCTGGTCGTACCATGGCTCTTCCTCCTCGGTAACAAATTCCTCCATTCCTAGCATCGAAACACGGATACTCCCACCCGCCTTGTCCTGCAGCCCAGAAGAACCTTGGTTACAAACCAGGTCCACAGTCAGACACACACATACACTCACTGTCCCGCCCGCCTCTGGAATAACATTAGCAACTGCCGCCACACGAGAATGAGGAGAGAGCTGTGACGTTAACAGCATCTAGGCAGATGAAGCAGATAAACAAACAACGTGGGTTCATTCTTGGCAGCAGTCACCCAGTCCCACAAAACACTGCCAAACAACCTTCTCAAGATAGTGGGTCGTTTCACCGTTTTTAAACGAAACACAATGACACACACACGAGAGACTCGAACACCGCTTTAAAACATCACGTCTTAATTGCCCAATTATTGTTTCTTATAGGGGACTTGTTTGGTCTAAAATAAAACTGAGTTGTTGACACTTGTGTGTTTTCCCACTCTCTCTCTCTCCCTCTCTCTCTCACTCTGTCACTCCCACCTCTCCTCACCCCTGTCCCATCCTGTTACGAAGACCGCTAGAGACAGGCTGTGTAGCCTAGACGTGGCAGATGTCGCAATAGTCTCTCTCCCTTCTCTTCCTGGGGCAAAGCTGTGGTGAATGTAAATGTTGGCCAAATACACATAAACATTAGGCAATGTAGAGACGGTCCATATGGTGTTCACATTTCTCCAAGTGTTCCAGTAGAGGTAGCCACGCTTACAAATTCAAATATTACAATTCTTTTCACTGATTCCATAAGTGAGTGTAGGCCTACACAGACACTATTTTGCATGCACGGTGCACTACGTGTATGAAATGCATGCATTGAAATGCCGCCATTGTAGCTGTGTTGCCTGAGGGCCAATTGAGGAGCAGTGAATCACACTATTGAAGATCATTCACATCCCCCAAATTACCCCCCAGGCAACACAGCAGAGCAGACACTATTTCATTGCAACGCTTGAGTGTCACACATATAGCGCCACTAGGGGGCAATCTTTCACTTCAAGCAACCACCATCAAAACAGTCTATTCAGCTGGATGTGGTTCCGTCTCTCAGGCTCTGAACACTAATTACTCAGTGCACTCTGCCCAATGAAAGCTTTAGCTCTGTGAGTTTATGGCAGCAGTATTGATAGCGAGAGCCGATCACAGGTAACTCATCTCGCTTAGTGAAAAAAGGAGGATGTCAATAGATCCCAGACGCTGATCTAAGGTCAGTTGTGCGGTTTTCTCCCTAGTATTGGGGGAGGTGGAGCTGGTCCTAGATCTACGCATACGGGCTACTCCTAGCTCCCTAGTTATCCGTGTGAGAGGGATTGAGTGAAAGGGCTTGGTCACCCCAGGCCAGGGTAAAGACAGGACATATGGTCACAGTGCTGTAAGTATGTCAGGAAGAGATAGATATGTGTGTTTACTACACAGTATTAGGAATAGAGATCTGAGAATTCTGTCTGTAGGGATGTCACCCTTTAGTTTGCACTAGGTCACAGCATTGGTTGAGAGAGTGGAGCTATATTATTAGATCATCACTGAGCCTACAGTGATACATTCATGGCGGGAAATAACACACATTGCTTTCATTACACAAATCACCCATTTGAATTGCAAAGCTGCTCAGCTCTGGTCTACTGTTGTCAACAAAGCCAGTCTGAATCCAGCTGCTTTGATTTCTAAAGGGAGGGAGGCTGGTTTGAATCAAGTCTTTCTGCTCTCAACTATAGTTTACCCCCTCGAACTCAGGCCTCTCTCTCTCTCCAATTAAATTCAAAGAGGCTTTATTGGCATGGGAAACATGTTTACATTGCCAAAGCAAGTGAAATAAACAATGAACAAAAGTGAGAAGACACAAAACAACAAAAAAATATTACAATTTAACATAAAAAAGATAGACATGTCAAGTGCTGTATTTTCAGCTATGTACAGTGTTTTATCAATGTGCAAATAGTTGTGGTACAACTAGTAGGGGAAGATACAGTTGCTTGCAAAAGTATTCACCCCCTAGGCATTTTTCCTATTTTGTTGCCTTACAATCTGGAATGGAATTAAAATAGATTTTTTTTGT
This sequence comes from Oncorhynchus mykiss, assembly GCF_057628025.1. Lineage (NCBI taxonomy): Eukaryota > Metazoa > Chordata > Actinopteri > Salmoniformes > Salmonidae > Oncorhynchus > Oncorhynchus mykiss. Next base: position 12,976,605 of record NC_143041.1, read on the forward strand.
GGGATTGTATCATTTGATTTACACAACATGCCTACCACTTTGAAGATGCAAAATATTTTTCATTGTGAAACAAACAAAAAATAAGACAAAAAAAATTCAAACTTGAGCGTGGACAACTATTCTTGCAGCAATTACAGCTGCAAGTCTCTTGGGGTTTGTCTCTATAAGCTTGGCACATCTAACCACTGGGATTTTTGCCCATTCTTCAAGGCAAAACTGCTCCAGCTCCTTCAAATTGGATGGGTTCCACTGGTGTACAGCAATCTTTAAGTCATACCACAGATTCTCAATTGGATTGAGGTCTGGGCTTTGACAAGGCCGTTCCAAGACATTTAAATGTTTCCCATTAAACCACTTTTTTTTAAATTTTTTTTATTTTACCTTTATTTAACCAGGCAAGTCAGTTAAGAACAAATTCTTATTTTCAATGACGGCCTGGGAACAGTGGGTTAACTGCCTGTTCAGGGGCAGAACGACAGATTTGTACCTTGTCAGCTCGGGGGTTTGAACTCACAACCTTCCGGTTACTAGTCCAACGCTCTAACCACTAGGCTACCCTGCTTTAGCAGTATGCTTAGAGTCATTGTCCTGCTGGAAGGTGAACCTCCGTCCCAGTCTAAAATCTCTGGAAGACTGAAACAGGTTTCCCTCAAGAATTTCCCTGTATTTAGCACATCCATCATTCCTTCAATTCTGACCAGTTTCCCAGTCCCTGCCCGATGAAAGCTACATTTTAGTCTCATCTGACCAGAGTACCTTCTTCCATATGTTTGGGGAGTCCCTCACTTGCCTTTTGGCGAACACCAAACGTGTTTGCAAATTTTTTTCTTTATGCAATGGCTTTATTCTGGCCACTCTTCCGTAAAGCCCAGCTCTGTGGAGTGTACGGCTTAAAGTGGTCCTATGGACAGATACTCCAATCTCCGCTGTGGAGCTTTTGCAGCTCCTTCAGGGTTATCTTTGGTCTCTTTGTTGCCTCTCTGATTAGTGCCCTCCTTGCCTGGTCGTGAGTTTTGGTGGCCAGCCCATTCTTGGCAGGTTTGTCGTGGTGCCATATTCTTTCTATTTTTTTAATAATGGATTCAATGCTGCTCCGTGGGATGTTAAAAGTTTTGAATCTTTTTTCATAACCCAACCCTGATCTGTACTTCTCCATAACTCGCCAAGAGTGTGCAAAGATGTCATCAAGGCAAAGGGTGGCTACTTTGAAGAATCTCAAATATAAATATATTTTGATTTGTTGAACAATTTTTTGGTTACTACATGAGTCATTTCATAGTGTTGATGTCTTTACTATTATTCAACAATGTTGAAAATAGTAACAATAAAGAAAAAGCCTGGAATGAGTAGATGTGTCCAAACTTTTGATTGGTACTGTATATCAATGAATTGGCGAGGGCACTAGAACAGATTGCAGCACACGGCCTCACATTACTAGATTCGAAAATCACATTTCTACTGTTTGGAGATAATCTGGTGCTTCTGTCCCCATCCAAGTAGGGCCTACTGCAGCACCTAGATCTTCTGCACAGATTATGTTAGACTTGGGCCGTGACAGTGAATCTCAGTAAGAGAAAAATAATGGTGTTCCTAAAAAAGGTCCAGTAGCCAGGACACCAAACATAAATTATATCTAGACATAGTTGCCCTAGAGCACACAAAGAACTATACCTACCTCAGCTTAAACATCAACACCACAGGTAACTTCCACAAGGCTGTAAACAATCTGAGGCAAGGCAAGGGCCTTCTACCACATCCCAATTAGGATCTGTCTAAAAACACTTCAATCAGTTATATAATCCATTGCCCTCTATGGTTGTGAAGTCTGGGGTCCACTTACCAACGAAGAAATCACAAAATGGGACAAGCACCCAATTGAAACTCTGCATGCATAATTCTGCAAAAGTATACTTTATGTACAATGCAAACCCCATACAATGCATGCAGAGCAGAAATAGGACTATCCCCTCTAGAACAGAGCTGTTAAGTTCCACAACCACCTAAAATGAAGCAATGCCCACACATTCCACCTCAAAGCCCTCACCTACAGAGAGATTAACCTAGAGAAAATTAAATTACTTCACCAATCAGTGTGGATAGAGCAGGCAAGCTATGAGCGTGATGGAGAGACAAGTGTAGCCTATGGTGCAAGATGTAACTAAAATGTTACGGCTGGGGAGAGAGATCGAGAGGGTTGAGGAGCAGGCTTGAAGTGCTATGCATCTTGTTATGACATGCATTATCTGAATTAGGTCCATATAATTATACCTACGAGGAGCGGCTTCTATGAAGGACCATTGAGCTAGCTAGCTAACAAACTTGAACTAGCAAGCTAACAAGCTTTTGTGCGCAGTGTTGCACCAGAATTAAAAACCACATCTTGCCTTTTTTGTAGTTTATAAATACAACGTAAAAAGTGACAACTAGGCCTATAGTATCCTTAACTAGCATTGAAAAAGTTAATCCATTCTTCTCTAGCTAATAAATCTCTTCTCTAGCTAATCTCCCCATCTTCTGAATCAAGCTAGGAAAGTCAGTACAGTAGCCTATGCTTCGGAGGGGAGATGGGCAGGTAGCCTAAACACGCAGACATGGGCAAAAATATTCAGCTTGGAGGCAGATCCTGGAATAAGTTTCTGAGTGACCGAGTGAGGGCTTTGTATAGTTGCTTTGTTTTCTGTTTTGGTTTGTGGGACTAGAAAAAAATGCCTAGAATGTAAAATAACGTTTCCATGCTTTTAAAATAAAGATTATTTTCTGGAACAGTATGGATCACTTTTGTTCCGGTTCCATTTCTGTTGCTTAAAAAAAAAAATTATGTTCCTTGAACCGGTTTCAACGCGTGGTGGAAACTGAGCAGCACTTCCTAACCTCATAGGTAGGTCTAGAATTTTGCCACAGAGGATCAATAGTTTACGTGTAGCCCAATCCAACAGCATGGTCTCATAGACTATACGTAACATAGAACATGTAAATCCGGGACACTCAAGTTAGTAGGATATGTTACGTTTGTATTGTTACGCTACAACCTGGTCTCAGAGCATTTTGTATTATTCTGTAATTAAAGCAAAGACACCCCATTTAGTATGATATGTTACAAATGACAATTTGCATTAAATGTTGCAAATTTGCGAAAAACATACAATATGTTACAATTTAGCAAAAACCTATGATATGTTATGTATTCTAGCTAGGTGGCTAACGCTAGCTAGCTGGCTATTATTAAGTTTAGGGTTAAGTTTGGGAGTTAAGTTAAAGGGTTAAGGTTAGGGGAAGGGTTAACTAAAAGGATTAAGGTTATGGTTAGGAGAAGGGTTAGCTAACATGCTAAGTAGTTTCAAAGTAGTAAAAAAAGTAGTAAGTAGTTGAAAAGTTGCTAATTAGCTAAAATGATAAAGTTCTCTGTGATGAGATTCAAACTCGCAACCTTTGGGTTGCTAGATGTTTGCGATATACCAACCACCCTACTTTCATTTTTTTTACCTCAAGTAACCATCTGTCTTATGTAACCACAGTGGCGGAAAAAAGTACCCAATTGTCATACTTGATTAAAAGTAAAGGTGGCATCATTTTCTTGTCTTTAAAATGTCCTTTTATAGCCAGGGGCATGCTCCAACACTCAGACATAATTTACAAACAAAGCATGTGTTTAGGGAGTCCGCCAGATCAGAGGCAGTAGATATGACCAGGGATGTTTTCTTTGATAAGTGTGTGAATTAGACAAATTTCCTGTCCTGCTAAGCATTGAAAACGAGTACTTTTGGGTGTCAGGGAAAATGGAGTAAAAAGTACATAATTTAGTGAAGCAAAAAGTCAAGTACAGTACAGATACCTAAAAAAACTACATAAAGTACTTTCAAGTATTTTTACTTAAGTACTTTACACCACTGTGTAACCATACCAAAAGTAAAATATCATACTAATTTGAGGGCTCTATTTTCGGCTGGCGTTATGGCGACAGTGGTGACAAACGCATGTTAGTTTGTAATTTCGTCATGTAAAAAACTGGGACGCTTGCATTTTCCAGTCCTAACTCCAGGTTCGGCTATTTACCTGTCTTATATCAGCTCGCTGGCACTCAGATGGACGAGGTGGAAATATTTTAGGCATGTCCTTAAAAACATGACCCAAAGTGCAAATTTCAGGCAGCGCTGATAGTGATATTTAAGACCAAACAGAAGCTGGTTTTAGAGGTAACACAGTTTGTTATGGCATGCTTTTTGACAATGGAAAAGCAGCCTATCCAGCCGTGACGCACACTGACCTGACCATATGTGCATGAAACAAGAGTAGCCTAATGTGCTTTTGGTGCATGTACACTTATATTTAGAAACATAAAACAAATGTTTTTTCCCATTGTTTTATTTGATTCAAAACCAAGCATAGCCTCCCCTCCTTTCAATGAAGGCTGGTTCAACAGAAATGCTTGTTGTTTTTATCCTGCCAATTTTTATGATACCATTACATTTTACATGTATTTCTTTTCTTTTTTTACAAACAAACTTATTAGAATGATTCACCTTCCTGGTGTTATGGTGGGTAACGCTTGTCGTCTGGGGAAGGAGAGGAGGACCAAGGTGCAGCGTGGTAAGTGTTCATATTTCAAATATTTTAATGAACACTGAAAACAAACAATAAACAACCAACGAACAGTCCTGTAAGGTGCAACACAACACTAAACAGAAAATAACCACCCACAAAACACAATGGAAAACAGGCTACCTAAATATGGTTCTCAATCAGGGACAACAATTGACAGCTGCCTCTGATTGAGAACCAAACCAGGCCAAACACAGAAATAGAAAATCATAGACAAACTAACATAGACCATCCACCCAACTCACGCCCTGACCATACTAAAACAAAAGACAAAACAAAGGAACTAAGGTCAGAACGTGACATGGTGACAACGTCCGTGCCATGCTTGCAATGCAACTTCAGGAGATGTGTGAATGCGATGTGATCTGTAAGATGGTTCCTATTCTGTTCATAAAACACAGGCCTATTTGGGAGCAGTACAACGGTGAGTGGACATTCTCCCTTTCTCTTTATATTGGATCTTTGTCCAGCTCCTGTGAAAAGTGTGGATGTCCGTTAAACTCTCCATAGTCTGCATTGTTTTAATATTACATGCCCACGGGGAGAAATAATGGTGCTTGTAAGTGTGACATAGCCCATTTAAAACAAGTTGTTTTGATTAGAATTATGTGTGCTCTCTTTTAGGCCTTATCAATAATTCATGTAATCTTGCTACTTTACAACGTTTGGCATGCCCATGCTCAGCCATATTACAATTTACAGTAGCCCTAGCCCCTATATCAGTGTGAATGTAATTTACAGTAGACCTAGCCCCTATATCAGTGTGAATGTAATTTACAGTAGGCCCCTATATCAGTGTGAATGTAATTTACAGTAGGCCCCTATATCAGTGTGAATGCTATTGAAGCCATGCAATAACTTAGAACAATGTGGACTGCAAATGGGTTCAAGTTAAAGTATTTAGCAAATATAGGACTACATTTAGTTATTTTGTTTCTGTAACTATAACGGGCTAACAATGACATTGGAGTTGATTCCAAGAGAATACATAGAAAACCATAAATACTACATATTTTGCTATGGAGCACGTTCTGATTGGCCAAGCCTCGACACACCCACAACTTGTTTACTCATCAAAACGCAGCCCTTTAGAGCTAATGCCAGCAAGTAGGTCGTTAATTGTAATAGTGAAAATAGCTCAAATTATTTTTGACACACCCCTGAACCTATAGCACTACCGCCCACACTTCGAGTTACCATTGCATAAGGCCTCCCGAGTGGCGCAGTGGTCTAAGGTATTGCATCGCCGTGCTAGCTGTGCCACTAGAGATTCTGGTTCGAGTCCAGGCTCTGTCGCAGCCGGCCGTGACCGGGAGACCCATGGGGAGGAGCACAATTGGCCCAGCGTTGCCCGGGTTAGGGGAGGGCTTGGTCGGCAGGGATGTCCTTGTCCCATCTCGCACTAGTGACTCCTGTGGTGGGCCAGAAGCAATGCAAGCTGACACAGTTGTTGCCAGGTGTACTGTGTTTCCTCCAACACATTGGTGCGGCTGTGTATCGGAGGATGCATGGCTCTCCATCTTTGCCTCTCCCGAGTCCATGCGGGAGTTACAGCGATGGGACAAGACTGTAACTACCAATTGGATACCATGAATTTGGGCAGAAAAAGGGGTAAAAAAAGTTACCATTGCATTAGGTTTGTTAAAATAGAGTCCTGAGTGTCCTGGATTTACATTTACAATGTTATGTCTTTGAAACCAGGCTCTGGGGTCAGGATCTGGGGTGGGCTGTTCTGCTGGCTTCTCTGGGGAGCCATTCTTCTCCTCTAGTGCTTTCAACTTCTCCTGCCGCTGTGCCTCCTCCTTCTGGTGTGGGGGGGGGGGGGGGGGGGTGACTTTCCTCTTGTGCTTGCTTGTCTAGTGTATCTGGATTGTTCCTGAGGAGCTTCTGTTTGTAGTCTTTTCAAGCGTCCTTTTACTCTCTCTCTCTCTCTCTCTCTCTCTCTCTCTCAAAGGGTACCACAGCAAGGAAGGAAGGAGATAAGTGTGTATGTGTGTGCGCCTTGGCTATACAGGATGTGACACTCCATTCTACCCCACAGTACTGGCTACATGACTCCTACAGTAACAGCCTGGTAGACTGTCACACTGACACCATGAGTAAACAGATCACAGGTGACACTTCCTCACATTATGATTCAGACTGTATTACATATTCATACATGATTAATAGATTATACAACCAATAACCTGCCTTTCGACCAATCCTGGCTGAACCCTGACTGTCATCACAGCGTCATTAATACAACATGAGACAACACTTTACTAAGTATCCATGTACCCTGCCCACTCTGCCTATTTCTCTATACAGCAGAGGAAAGGATACCCAAGTAAGGAAGGAAGGAGACTTGGAAGGAGAGAGAAGTGCTAAAGAGTCAGCAATGGAATCTACCCTACTATTAGATGTAACAGTATACAGTATGTACATTTGATCATACTATTATCCTCCTCCTTATGCTCCGTGTTTCATGAAGAGTCTCTGGCCTACGTGGGCTGGGTGTGTCTGGTTCCAAATCATCCTCACAACTTTGGGTGAAGCCTGAGCGTTGAGCCCATTTGGTTCTTTACCAATAATCACCATGATGGCTACAGTTGGAACCAAATTCACTTCAGCAGGCTCTGGTATAGACCAGACTCTCGACTCAGATTCTGGTATAGACCAGACTCTCGACTTAGGCTCTGGTATAGACCAGACTCTCGACTCAGGCTCTGGTATAGACCAGACTCTCGACTCAGGCTCTGGTATAGACCAGACTCTCGACTCAGGCTCTGGTATAGACCAGACTCTCGACTCAGGCTCTGGTATAGACCAGACTCTCGACTCAGGCTCTGGTATAGACCAGACTCTCGACTCAGGCTCTGGTATAGACCAGACTCTCGACTCAGGCTCTGGTATAGACCAGACTCTCGACTCAGGCTCTGGTATAGACCAGACTCTCGACTCAGATTCTGGTGTAGACCAGACTCTCGACTCAGGCTCTGGTATATCAAATCAAATCAAATCAAATTTATTTATATAGCCCTTCGTACATCAGCTGATATCTCAAAGTGCTGTACAGAAACCCAGCCTAAAACCCCAAACAGCAAGCAATGCAGGTGTAGAAGCACGGTGGCTAGGAAAAACTCCCTAGAAAGGCCAAAACCTAGGAAGAAACCTAGAGAGGAACCAGGCTATGTGGGGTGGCCAGTCCTCTTCTGGCTGTGCCGGGTGGAGATTATAACAAAACATGGTCAAGATGTTCAAATGTTCATAAATGACCAGCATGGTCGAATAATAATAAGGCAGAACAGTTGAAACTGGAGCAGCAGCACAGTCAGGTGGACTGGGGACAGCAAGGAGTCATCATGTCAGGTATTCCTGGGGCATGGTCCTAGGGCTCAGGTCCTCCGAGAGAGAGAAAGAAAGAGAGAATTAGAGAGAGCATATGTGGGATGGCCAGTCCTCTTCTGGCTGTGCCGGGTGGAGATTATAACAGAACATGGCCAAGATGTTCAAATGTTCATAAATGACCAGCATGGTTGAATAATATTAAGGCAGAACTGTTGAAACTGGAGCAGCAGCACAGCCAGGTGGACTGGGGACAGCAAGGAGTCATCATGTCAGGTAGTCCTGGGGCATGGTCCTAGGGCTCAGGTCCTCCGAGAGAGAGAAAGAGAGAAGGAGAGAATTAGAGAACGCACACCTAGATTCACACAGGACACCGAATAGGACAGGAGAAGTACTCCAGATATAACAAACTGACCCTAGCCCCCCGACACATAAACTACTACTGCAGCATAAATACTGGAGGCTGTGACCAGACTCTCGACTCAGGCTCTGGTATAGACCAGACTCTCGACTCAGGCTCTGGTATAGACCAGACTCTCGACTCAGGCTCTGGTATAGACCAGACTCTCGACTCAGGCTCTGGTATAGACCAGACTCTCGACTCAGGCTCTGGTATAGACCAGACTCTCGACTCAGGCTCTGGTATAGACCAGACTCTCGACTCAGGCTCTGGTATAGACCAGACTCTCGACTCAGGCTCTGGTATAGACCAGACTCTCGACTCAGGCTCTGGTATAGACCAGACTCTGGACTCAGGCTCTGGTATAGACCAGACCCTGGACTCAGGCTCTGGTATAGACCAGACTCTGGACTCAAGCTCTGCATACAGGGACAGCATTGTCCATAGCAGACTGGAGACTCAGAGGAGCTAGAGAGGGCCGGGACCACCTGCACAAAGACAGGTTTTATACAACCCTGCCCCCACCTCACTGGCCTCCTTCTACCACCCTGGACACACACACACACACACACACACACACACACACACACATACTAGTACTTGCACTCATGCACACACACAGAGAACCCCCTCAGCACCCCCTCCATTCTCACGCGCACCCTGCCTGGGCAGTACGTCTCAGAGGCCCAGTGTGTGTGACTGCGTCAGGGGTTAAAGAGTTAAGAGGGTATATTGTAACCGCCACGGTCTGGCCCAGACAAAAGCCTGGATGATACTGATTCAACTCAACAGTCTGCTGCTACTGCTGCTGTGGCTTCCATTCACCCTGCCCCAAACTGACCTGATCACACAGAGGTCAATGCAGATCCGCCTATTGTTGCTCTGCATTGTTACAACTAATTGGTTGTTGTCGGTGATTTCCATGAATTTGAATGAGCATTCTGTATCTTTATTGTTACCTCGATTGAACCTTTCAACGCCACTCTTTCCGCTGTGGATTCTTACAACTGTCTGTAATATCTCTGAATTTGAATTGAGGTTTCAGTATTTAGCATTACCTGAAACCTCTCATTCTCTCCCTTCACTTTCTTCTATAGCTGGTGGTCTGTGAGAAAAGTGTTCCATCTATTCTTTCCACTGAGCTGCGGTGTCCGCCTTCCAATTAGTTACGCAACAGTACAGTGAGTAGGCAAACAGAACCGAAAACAGTATTTACCATGAAGGATGGCAGAAACAGGCTCACATACAGTTAGTGTTCCAGTGGTTGGAATAGCCACATTCACACCACCTCTCCCTGTTCTATCGGGTGACAGTGGGTTTGACAATGACATAACGACGTGACGCCATGAAAGGATGAGAATGGCAGAAGAGGAGAGAGCATTATTCATTCTGTGGCTTTGCCAGAGAAAGTGCCAAGATGTACTACGTCAATTAGTACCATGGTCATGTAATCCTGTGTTTAAAGGGAAATGCATGGAACAAACAGGCATTTAAGAACTGTGGAGACATTCTAAAAAAACGACAATTCTTTCCCGCTTAACATTCTTTCACATTTTCCCACATTTAACAACAATAGAAAGTAAAAAGGGGATCCAAATAAACATTTGGATACTTTCTTTGAAAAGGTCTGCCTCTGACTGGCCAACACACACCCCTCACTCCCTGTAGCTCAGGGTTCTATTACAGAGAACAAACACAAACAGACCAGAGGAGAAGCCACATTGTTCTCTGTTCCATTCTTACTGGAACCCTTCCGTAGTGAAGGAGACCACACCTCCAATATATCAGATGGAACAGTAAATAAAGGAGGAACACAGGGGAGCTTTTATTGTGGTAAAATAACACATTTTTTCGGGAAAACAGTTCCACCTTCACTGTGCTTCTTGGAGCTGACTGGGGTGCTGTTAGATCCATGGTCGCAGACTGCAGTACTCACTAAAGTATCATGCTGATATTGAGAAGTGCAAGGGGACTAATCAAATCAATAACTAATACACACACACACACACACACACACACACACACACACCCGCACTTGAGGAATGCGTGTGTCAGCTGGCAGACGACCAGATGGACGGAACATGCACACACGCACACAAATGCTCACACACACGCAAACACACGCACACACACACACACACACACACACACACACATCCCTCATCCCTTGTTCTTATGCGGTAAAAGGAGCTTGGTCTCCACAGTGACCAAACACAAAAAAAAGGAGTCAGGGCAACAAGAGCAGCTGGCCTCCAGAGATAGAGAGGGACAGAGAGGTGTAGAGTGAGAGGGGGTGTGTGAGGAAAACAAAACAACAAGAAAAACAGTGAGAGTGAATGAGTGTGGAAAGACGGCGCCAGAAGAGAGCGACGGAGGGGGAGTGGAGGCAGAGGGGAGGGGAGAGACTTACTGCCAGTGCAAAAGACTAAGGAGAGAGAGCATAGTAGAGGAGGTACACAGACTCTCTCGGAAGACGAGAGCAGCACAAAGAAGCAGTAAGTGAACACAGACTTTTAAAAGAGAGAAACTGCTGGAAACTGCCATACAGACAACTGACAACCCAGAGAACTAAAGATACAGAACCTTTAAAAGGACAAAGGTAAAATCTTTCAGTCTGGAAAACTGGAATAAGCTAATTAGATGAGGTGAAACGGCGTAGAGGAGACCACACAAGGTATAGGAATAAGAAGAGGGGGATGGTGAAAGAGAGAGTGTTTAATGGACATTTGAGAAACTTTGAGAGAAGTGGATAAACTCTGTACTGAAGTTGGAGAGACTGATACATTGCCAAACTCATTCACTCCCAAAGGTAATATTTTTGATACAGTGAAGTTGCCCTGTCAGTGATGTTTTATTTCTTTGTATATTGTTTACACTTGTTTTTTTTTTTCATGTCTGTCGGACATTAACATGTTCAATTGCTAAGATAAAATACAAACTGTAGTGGTTAACAATTGCTTGTTACATGAAAACAGTATATGTTTGACTATGACTTTCAGAACTTTTCAGCATTGCAGATATTCCGGGAATAAAGTTGGCTTTCAGTGAAACCTTTGGGGTCTCTTCAGATATTCACGTAAAGTAACATGAACCAGGAGAGGGGCCCAGGACAGATTGAATGGGAGAAAGGGGAGAGAGACAGGGTGGGGGGAGAGAATAGAGAAAATAATGAGATGGGGGGTAGGATAGAGTAAGATAGACAGACATAGAGAGAGAGAAGAGGGGGACAGCAGAGGTCAGGTCATTCCTCAGAGTTACCCTGGCAAATCCAATGTTATTGGTCACATACACATATTTAGCAGATGTTATTGAGGGTGTTGCAAAATGCTTGTGTTCCTAGCTCCAACAGTGCAGTAATATCTTAACAATTCACAAACAATACACACAATCTAAAAGTAAAAGAATGGAATTAAGAAATATAGAAATATTAGGACTAGCAATGTTGGAGTGGCGTTGACTAAAATACAGTAGAATAGAATACATTATGTACACGAGCATTCTAAAGTTTGGGGTCACTTAGAAACGTCCTTGTTTTTTAAAGAAAAGCACATTTTCTGTCCATTAAAATAACATAAAATTGATCAGAAATGCAGTGTAGACATTGTTAATGTTGTAAATGACTATTGTAGCTGGAAACGGCTGATTTTTTAATGGAATATCTACATAGGCGTACAGAGGCCCATTATCAGCAACCATCACTCCAAGTTGATAATTTTAAAAGGCTAATTGATCATTATAAAACCCTTTTGCAATTATGTTAACACAGTCGAAAACAGTTGTGTTGATTAAAGAAGCAATAAAACTGGCCTTCTTTAGATTAGTTGAGTATCTGGAGCATCAGCATTTGTGGGTTCAATTACAGCCTCAAAATGTCCAGAAACAAAGACCTTTCTTCTGAAACTCGTCAGTCTATTCTTGTTCTGAGAAATGAAGGCTATTCCATGCGAGAAATTGCCAAGAAACTGAAAATCTCGTACAACGCTGTGTACTACTCCCTTCACCGAACAGCGTAAACCAGCTCTAATCAGAATAGAAAGAGGAGTGGGAGGCCCCGGTGCACAACTGAGCAAGAGGACAAGTACATTAGTGTCTAGTTTGAGAAACAGATGCCTCACAAGTCCTCAACTGGCAGCTTCATTAAATAGTACCCGCAAAACACCAGTCTCAACGTCAACAGAGTTCCTCTGTCCAGTGTCTGTGTTCTTTTGCCCATATTGTTCTTTCTTTCTATTGGCCAGTCTGAGAAATGTATTTTTCTTTGCAACTCTGCCTAGAAGGCCAGCATCCCGGAGTCGCCTCTTCACTGTTGACATTGAGACTGGTGTTTTGCAGGTACCATTTAATGAAGTTGCCAGTTGAGGACTTGTGAGGCGTCTGATGGGAAAAAATGATGGAAAGCTTAGTGATGGAAACGGGAACACAACCTACTTGTAACATCAGAGTATAGTGAATAATTCCATATAAACATCTTCGTACAGGGATGGTACCGTTTAAGAAACAATAAGGGAGATCACAAGACCAATGAGCAGACTGCCCAGACAGTTAGTCTGTAAGTTACTGTAACAGTAGAGGAAACAGTACACAGGCAGAGTGTTGTGTTGCTGCATCAGATATTTGACACAGTGGTGTAACTGGGTAGTTGGCCTCAGTGCCGAGCAGCTTCTCACAAAGATAAGTGATTAGAGAACTAGATAAGTGCAAAGGAAGCATGTACTGTACACACACACACACACACATTTGAGTCTAGTATCAACATGCGTTGGATAGCCCACACACAGCTGCTGTAGCTGATGACAGAGCCCAGTCTGAAATGCCAATCCTGAAATAGTCTGGACGGGTTATAATTAAATGACAGTATGTACAGTTCCAGCTACACCAGGACTTCTTACACACATCACACACACACAGCCAAACACACGCATATGCACACACACACACACACACACACACACACACACACACGCATCAGCAGCCTGATTAGAGGGGTGAGATGTAATGCATGAGCATACAGGCTTTAAAATATAGAGAATGATATAAATATACATAAAACATAGATGGTGGAGAGTAATTGTAGAGCTTCCAGAACAAATTGCATAGTTGACTAGAGGGGTTAGGGTGGGGTTAAAGGGCTATTTTGTCAAGGGCGAGTTTCATGCAAACGCATAATACTGTCTTTTACCTAAAGAAACACTCAAAAAGTTCACAGTTATAGATGTGAGGAATGAAAGATATCATTCAGGAAAGTTCTTATAGGAAGTGTGTGTGTGCCTAAAGTGTATGCATGCGTGCATGAGCACCACCAACAATCTCTCGTGATGCAAACATCCTCTAATTCTCTCCATGTCTTTGTACCCTAATCCTCCCCTTAGGTGCTGTGCCATAAGTTCAAAGCATTACCCCAAAGCTATTTGGATCCATCCCCAGTCTCCCTCTGTGTGTGACTTGACCAGGGGAATCCAAGATGGAGGTGAGGGAGGAGGTGTTGGACATCCTAAATAAGGTGTGGACTAAACTACAGAACCTCCCTCAGGCCAACTCGCTGGAGCTGGGGGCCTTCTTCATAATCATCCTCTTCGTCGGTGAGTCGAGGCATAGCCCCAACCCTTAGATACCTCTCGTAGAGCTGAAAGGAGCATAAGGCAGTTCCAGAACTCAACTGTTTCAGCCTCGCTTAGTGCTTAGTTATTGTAACATGTTACATACAGTATGTCATAGTGACTGTTTCAATGATAACAGGGTAAAACCACATGAGTTGAATTACAGTGATCACAACTACACTAATGTAATCAGTAATGAATTTTATCATGCAACATTTCAATCTGTTATTGGCAGAGCAACAAGTTAGTCTCTGTTTACATACAGTACCAGTCAAAAGTTTGGACAGCTACTCGTTCAGTTTTTAAAAAAAAACATTTTTTAAAACTATTTTCTACATTGTAAAATAATAGTGAAGACATCGAAACTATGAAATAACACACATCGGAATCATGTAGTAACCAAAGAAGTGTTAAACAAATAAAAATATATTTTATATTTGAGATTCTTCAAAGGAGCCACCCTTTGCCTTGATGACAGCTTCGCACACTCTTGGCATTCTCTCAACCAGCTTCATGAAATGGAATGCATTTCAGTTAACAGGAGTGCCTTGTTAAAACTTCATTTGTGGAATTACTTTCCTTCTTAATGCATTTGAGCCTATCAGTTGCGTTGTGTAAGGGTGGTTGTGTACGGTTGGTATACAGAAGATAGCCCTATTTGGTGCAAGAACAGCTCAAATAAGCAAAGAGAAATGACAGACCATCATTACTTTAAGACATGAAGGCCAGTCAATCCGGAAAATGTCAAGAACTTTGAAATTTTCTTTCACTTTGTAAGTGCAATCGCAAAACCTATCAAGCACTGTGATGAAACTGACTCTCACAAGGACCACCACAGGAAAGCAAGACCCAGAGTTAAGTTCATTAGAGTAAGTTCATTAGAGTTTCCAGCCTCAGAAATTGCAGCACAAATAAATACTTCACAGAGTTCAATTAACAGACACATCAACTGTTCAGAGGAGACTGTGTGAATCAGGCCTTCGTTGTTGAATTGCTGCAAAGAAACCACTACTAAAGGACACCAATAAGAAGAAGAGACTTGCTTGGGCCAAGAAACAAGAGTAATGGAATCTAGACCAGTGGAAATCTGTCCTTTGGTCTGATGAGACCAAATTTAGATTTTTGGTTCCAACCACAGTGTATTTGTGAGACAAAGAGTAGGTGAATGGATGATCTCTGCATGTGTGGTTCCCACCATGAAGTATGAAGGAGGTGGTGTGATGGTGTGGGGTTGCTTTTCTGGTGACACTATCAGTGATTTATTTAGAATTCAAGGCACACTTAATCAGCATGGCTACCACAGCATTCTGCAGCGATATGCCATCCCATCTGGTTTGCGCTTAGTGGGACTATCATTTGTTTTTTTTTATCAGGAAATGACCCAAAACACACCTCCAGGCTGTGTAAGAGTTATTTAACAAGAAGGAGAGTGATGGAATGCTGCATCAGATCACCTGACCTCAACCAGAGTGAAGGAGAAGCTGCCAACAAGTGCTCAGCATATGTGGGAACACTGTTGGAAAGCCTTCCTCATGAAGCTTGTTGAGAGAATGCCAAGTGTGCAAAGCTGTCATCAAGGCAAATTGTGGCTACTTTGAAGAATCTAAAATATATTTTGATTTGTTTAACACTTTTTTGGTTACTACATGATTCCATATGTGTTATTAAATAGTTGTGATGTCTTCACTATTCAATGTACAATGTAGAAAATAGTAAAAATAAGGAAAAACCCTTGAACGAGTAGGTGCGTTCAAACTTTTGATTGGTACTGAAATAATGTTAGAAAGCTAAATCTCTCTTTCTCTCTCTCTCCTTCCAGCCACTTTCCTGTTTATGATTGTTCTATCCTGCGTTCACTGCTGTTGCTGTGGAAAGCCTAAATACCAGGGCTCCCGGGTCCAACCCTTACAGGCTGTCTGAGGAGTAGGGGACAGTGGCCCAGTTGCAATACTTATAAAATGCACCCTTCCCTCCCTTCAAGGAAGGGAGGAAAGAGCAAATTCAAGGGAGGAACCAAGGAAGGAGGGATGCTCTCTAAAGTATTGGCATTGCCTGAACAATGTAGTTTGGAGGGGACATACAGACTGCTATGAAGAATCCATGTGTGTATAAAGGCTGATGAGCAATGGCAGAAGTCATTAAGACTACTCAGCAGTAGTTGTAAACAGGACAATGATGCACTAGGAACAGAGCACTGTGAGCCTTGTTTCTGCGCTGTTGTTCTGTCTGACTCGGTCTGAGAACACAAACCACTCCAAGGTGGACAAAAACAGATCTACACAATTTTTCTCATGTGATTTTAACCTGAAAGAGCTGGTTTTATATGTTGTGTGTTTTGTATAAAAAGATACATTAGAAATGCCTTTAGTTTTGTATCTTGTTCATTGAAAGGTATTTTTTCATGTCCATAATTTCAAACCCCTCTCTGTTCTCCTTTAAGACCCCACTGGGAAAAGTTCTGAAGTTCCAAACTTGTTTTCATTTAGCTCTGTTTTCCACGGGAACGGGACAGACCAATAGAGAGTGCCCTCTGCTGTTGCAATGAGCACAAAACATTTAAGCCTAGTGGTTGCAAGGGGCCAGTAACCGAAAGGTTGCTGGATCGAATCCCCGAGCTGACAATGTAAAAATCTGTTGTTCTGCCCCTGGTCAAGGCAGTTAACTCACTGTTCCCCAGTAGGCATTCATTGTAAATAAGAATTTGTTCTTAACCTTTATTTAACTAGGAAAATCAGTCTGTGCCAAAGCAAAAAGTGGTGTTGCGACCTTGTCTAAGAGCATTTCGTATTATTCTGTATGTCAATCCGAAACACCCCATATAGTATGTTATGATACATTTCGTATGGTATAAATAAAGGTTAAATAATGTTTTTTTAATGTATTAATTAGTGGATATCTATTACCCATTTCATATGATTTGTCACGAATTACAATTCGTATTATATGTTACGAATGTGCAAAACGTGCAATATGTCATGAATTTGCTAAATGTACAATACAGAGAATGATCAAAATGTATGATATGTTATGAATTCTAGGTAGGTTGCTAGGTGGCTAACAATAGCTCGCTCGCTAACGTTAGCTAGGCTAGGGGTTAGGGTTAGCTAACATGCTAAGTAGTTTCAAAGTAGTTAAAATGTAGTAGGTCGTTGGAAAGTTGCTAATTAGCTAAAATGTTAATGTTGTCCTTGATGAGATTCAAACTTTCAACTTTTGGGTTGCTAGACCTTCGCATTACACGCCTGACCAACCACCCAACTTTTCATTTTTGCCTTGAGTAACCATCTGTCTTATGTATCCATACCAAATGCATCTCAGATTTAAGTACAGAATAACACAAAATTCCCTGAGACCAGATTCAGTATTAATGCAGTATTGTAGAAATAGGTCACCTTATAAATGGTGATTCGTGATTATTCGTGGTTATACCATCTCTGATTGCACAGTACTTGATTATAATTCATTTAGAGTGAAACAAGCAGTGTTTTTATCTTATATTGATCTGTAGTTGTTACAGGAGCAATGTGTTTGTTTACAAGTTTAGCATTATTTAATGTTTAAGTGCTAATAAAAGTAAGTACAATAAAGAATTAAAAAATGTACATTGTGATTCTTCTTGTTATTAGTACATACATGATTGAGTGCATCGTGTCAACAGTTAAAATGTAATGTAACACTCCAATAACTGTCTGGGCCGATATCATATCTGACTTTCCTACAATTAGGCCTACTATCTATAAAATGACAAAGGCCACACCTTAGGACTAACCCACCCTATACATGATACTTTCACTTTTGGTGCTGTTTTCTATAACACTATAAGACGTAGCTAATTCACATTAAAACATGGGTTTTTGGAACACTTCACATGTGAAATTCATGACTTTTTTCAGTAACGGGTTTGCAGTAAAGCATGCCTTATCAGGCCTTGTAGCACAGCCTCGGGCCTCACCTCCAAATATCATCAGTTAACATTAAACCAGCTATACACCTCTCTCTCCTACTGCGCCACACATTGAAAACCGTCACAACAAGAGAACTAGTTACGATCACTGCTTAGGCTCAAGGAATAAGGTGGAATAAGGCTCTCATACAAAGGAGGGTCTTCTGGGTGCTGGAAATACAGATGAAAGGCCGGAGCAGATATTGAGTAAGTAGCAGAGGCCTACACGTCCAGTCCCCAGGTCTCACAGACTGTACACACTGTAGCCATTGCTGAGAACACAGAGATGGCTGTGGAAAGGTGAGTCAGTGATTGGAAACATGCTAATTAACAGCTCTGTAACATGTAGGAAAGCCTTGATGTTTCTGTATAGGCTATAGCCTACTACCAGCATTTTACAAAGTTAACAGCTGTGGAATTAGGGAAAGTGTTGTATTTCAAAACAGTTTCATTGGTTGTTCTATGAAAAAGCTGGCTATACAAATCTGAATAAATCTTCTAAAATGGGCTTTCCCTGTGTTATTTCAACTAGACAGTCTTCGTAAAAATAGAATGAAAATGGAATTTACGGACATATTCAATCTCTCTCTATCCCAGTCTGCTGTCCTCATATGCTTCAAGATGGCCACCATTGTTCCTGTACCCAAGAAAGAAAGGTAACTGAACTAAATGACTATCGCCCCGTAGCACTCACTTCTATCATCATGAAGTGCTTTGAGAGACAAGTCAAGGATCATAACACATAACACATAACACCTACCTTACCTGTCACCCTGGATCCACTTCAATTTGCTTACCGCCCCAATACACAGACGATGCAATCGCAATCGCACTTCCCTATCCCATCTGGACAAGAGGAATACCTATGTAAGAATGCTGTTCATTGAATATAGCTCAGCATTCAACACCATAGTACCCTCCAAGCTCATCATTAAGCTTGAGCCCCTGGGTCTGAACCCCGCCCTGTGGAACTACCTGACGGACCTCCCCCAGGTGGGGAAGGTAGGAAAAAACACCACTTCCACACTGGGGCCCCCAAGGTTGCGCCTGGGAAACTCCAATGGAATTGTATTAAAGCCTACTGTGTATCAGAGATACCTTTAAGGGGGTGGGAAACTCCATTGGAATTGTATTAAAACCTACTGTGTACTTTGCCCATACGTTGCAAATGGCCTTGCGGTGAATCCTGGGTACACACCGACAAAGATAGCTATTTACTCCTTGAATGAGAGCTATGTTTCCATTAACTTGTCAAGTGATTTTTTTCTTTACATATAGAACGTGGGAATATAGAATCGATGCGACATTTGCCTGCTAGGGTGCATATCCATTTAGCTATATTGTGTCGATAAAACCAGCTGGACATCAAGATGTCACCCCACCCAATAAAACAGATCTGTAAAAACCTACACCATCTAATAGAAATGGAATGGTTGAAGTGTTGCCGTTATCCATTTAGGCAAATTGCGCATGAATAAATTGGCGACAGTCTGTATGCCCTCCCACCTTTCATGTCTCAGGTAGTCAGGGAAAGCCAGAACGGATAGAATGCAATAATTTACTAATATTTGCCATATTCTAATTAAGATATTAGGCATGAGGGGTTGTGGTATATGGTTCTGAACACAGACCTTAGCCGTGGTATATTGGCCATTTATCACAAACTCCTGGGGTGCCTTATTGCTATTATAAACTACTTACCAACTTAATTAGAGCAGTAAAAATAACTGTTTTGTCATACCCGTGATATACAGTCAGATTTACCACGACTGTCAGCAAATCAGCATTCAGGGCTCGAAGTTTATGATCATTCTTATGTCGCCACGTCCATGCCATGGTGAATCTCCAGTAAGTCTGAAATAATTAGACGAAACTTGCTAGCCAACCAGAAAAGCAAGGCAAACCAATTCAGTCATTCTTGAAAGTCAGGACAATCCTTGCCTGCAAAGAAACATTTTTTTATAGTAGAATCTTTTTTATTTTGCAAGCAGTAGACATTTAGAATTAAATATGGAGTAGAGCTTCGAGTACGTTATTCAGCCATCAAAATGTATTCGATTTTTTTTTCTGCAATAAAATACAAAATACAAATCCACCCGTTGAACAAATAAAAATGTTGTTGATCTTTATAAAATGTATTCTATATCTGCCGTTTCCATTACACATGTCATAATGTTTTTTTTGCCGACATTTTTGCCATCAATTGGGCGCTAGCACAAAAAAAAACAACATGATCAAGAATTGTGTGAATAAGGTCAACATTACAAATCTTTTCCAGGATTTGAGATTATTAACTTGTACTCTGTAATAAGCCGTCATTGCAAATAATAATTTGTTCTCACCTGATTTTCCTAGTTAAATAAAGGTTAAATAAAAATAAATATATCGTATAGCTTAGAAATCGTGACATTACTAACTTTCAAGGAAAAATAGGAAGGTTTCTTGACACATAACCTGACTTTTAGAAGGGATTGTGTGACGATTAGTTTTGCAATCGCGTGACACAGCATTACAACGTGAACGCGATTGTTCAACAGTCTGCTGGGTGGAGCGTTGTTATCATCTTCACCTTCTTCTTCTTCTTCTTATGTTCCCGAGTTTCTGTGTTGTGGGATGTGGGTTTGTATGTGTGTGTGTATTTCAGGAAATGGCTTCCTGGATTCCAAATCAGCTGCTTTGGAATCCAGGAAGCCGTTTCCTGAAATACACACACATACAAACCTACAACACAGAAACTGAGGAACACAACACACCCACCCCAAAACCTGCAAACTCCCATTTTGCAACAACTAAACCAACACACATCCCCAGTTACTAAACCCGTGAGAGAGCATCGGCGATCACGTTCACCGAACCCTTCACATAGTGAATCCATATATTGTATCCTTGTACAATCAGAGCCAACCGCATAAGGAGGCGGTTCTGATTGTACATTTGCTTTAGAAACACTAAAGGAGTATGGTCAGTGAAGACCAGTACAGGCAATGCACTGGAGCCCACATATACCTCAAAAAACTAGCAGGCTAGTAATAAAGCCAGTGTCTCTTGTTCAATGGTGGAGTACCTTGACTGACACGAGTTGAACATATGGAAGATGAAACTGATGGGCCAATCCACTCTCTCTTCATCCTCCTGCAAGAGAAACGCACCCGCCCCCACTATACAAGCAACTCCAACTTAAAAGATTTGTCAAAGTTGGGGGCGGCAAGCACTGAGGCACTACAAAGTAGCGCTTTGGTGGACTCAAAAGCATAGTTACATTCCTGGGACCACTTAAATGGTACTTTGGGACTAAGCAGAGATGTAAGGGGAGCTACCGCTGAAAAATTCTTACAGAACGTACGATAGTACCCTACCATCCCCAGGAATCTGTGCAATTGGTGGCGAGTCGTGGGAGCAGGAAAAGCAACAATTGCTTCCACTTTGCCAGTTATTGGGCGCACTTGACCTCGTCCCACCTGCTTCCCTAAGTAAGTCACAGTAGCCTTCCCAAACTCACACTTGGCAAAAATGAGGGTCAAAGAAGCATTCTCTAACCGCTGAAACACACTTTTCAAGGTGGCGACATGTTCAGACCAAGTAGACGAATGAATCACCACATCATCAAGGTAAGCAGTACAATTTGGCACATCCGCAGCACATGCAATGTTAACTAGGCGCTGAAAAGTAGCAGGTGCATTACACATTCCTAAGGGCATCATAGTCTATTGTACAAAGTTATCAGGCGTCACGAAAGCCGAGATGTCAGAAGCTTGAGTGGTCAGATGCACCTGCCAATAACCTTTTAGCATATCTAATTTACTAACGTAAGCAGCAGAGCCAATTCTATCAATGCAGTCATCTAAGCGAGGTAGAGGAAAAGAATCAGACTTTGTAACTGCATTTACGCGACGATAGTCCGTATGTAAGCGGGACGTACCGTCAGGCTTAGGAACAAGAATACACGGGGAACTCCAGGAGTGGTTACTGGGGTTTTCCATGTCATTCTGTAATAAATAAGCTACCTCACATTTCATTACCTCCCTTTTCTTAGTGTTAACCTGGTACGGATGCTGACGTATAGGAGCAGCGTTCCCCAAATCCACTTCATGTTCCAAGATGGACGTGTGACTTGGATTGTCCTGAAACACTTTGAGAAAACTATTTATCAATAGGATAAGATCATTAGTTTGATTGTTATCCAAATGTTCCATTTGAGAGGGTAACTTTTTCAGCATCTCCGAATTACATAAGCGTTCACGCTGCTGTAACGTATGGCGTAACTCCAACCCGTCCTCCTTATCCTCCTCTAGGTCCCAGCCAGGCTTCAGCACCACCGCAGCCACACTGGAGACAGCGGGCTGGACCGGCTTACCTGAGGAGCTGTCTGGAGAGTCACGCATATAATATGCTTTCAGCATGTTAACATGACACACTCGGGAAGAACGCCTACGATCTGTGGTCTTTATCACATAATTGGTGTCACTGAGTTTCTTTTCCACAAGATATGGCCCAGAAAAAAACGTGCCGACAGAGATGAGGGGATTGGCAACAAAACTAAAACTTGATCCCCTGGTGCAAAAGAACGGCCAACGGCCTCTTTGTCATAATGTAAATTCATGTGTTTTGAGACGAGGAGAGAGACTTTTGGGCTAAAGCACATGCGGCGTGCAGTCTCTCCCGCATCTTACTGACACAATCCAACACATTTTTAAGGGCGCTACTGGGTGTAGGAGATAGGATATGCTCCTTCAAAACTTTTAGCGGTCCCCGTGGGGTGTGTCCAAACACAAGGTCAGCAGGGCGGAACCCTAAGGACTCTTGTATTGTTTCCCTGATAGGACAACCCCTTATCCCAATTGGTACTGGTATCCATGCAATACTTGCGTAGCATCGCCTTTAGCGTCTGATGCCAGCGTTCGAGGGCTCCATGACTCTCTGGATGATACGGACTGGAGATCTGATGGGAAATACACAGCGTCTTTAACACATTTGAGAATAGTTTTGACGTAAAGTTGGTTCCCTGATCAGTTTGGATTACTTTAGGGAGTCCAAACGTAGAGAAAAAACTTCACTTGTGCCTTCACCACAGTCTTAGCCGTTATAGTATGGAGAGGGATAGCCTCTGGGTATCGAGTAGCACTGCACATTATTGTTAGTAAGAACTGGTTACCTGACCTGGTTTTTGGTAACAAACCTACACAATAGTTGATAATCACTCATTCAAATGGTTCCCCCACCACAAAACACACACACATGTCAATCGGGCAAAGCAGCGCACAAGGAACTGTTTGATTCGCTTTCCCAGTGAGTTGACATACATGACATGTTTTACAAAATTGGACAATGTTAGACTTCAAACCTGTCCAGAAAATATGTTGAAGGACTCGGTTCTAAGTCTTCGTGATCCCCAAATGTCCAGACCACGCCTGGTCATGGGCGAGTGACAGCACATGCTGTTGGAATGATGTAGGAACAATCACTTGAAACACTTCACTCCAGTCACTAACTGTTATGAGCTTCCCATTTACACATCAAAACTCCTGCTTTCATAAAGTAGGCGGTCTCCCTGGTTTCAGCTTCCTCAATGGAAATTACCAAAGCAAAACACTTGCGAAGACTGGTGTCTCCCTTTTGACATTGAATCACCTTCTCGGGGGTGACAGAGAAAAGAAAGTCAGGTAATTGGGGCGCAATTTCGCTTTCCCATGCCTTAATTTTTACGGGGGTAAAAACCATCGGCCTTGCAGAAGGAATACTCGGTGCATTGTCTTCTACCTCAACATTCTCAAAAATGTAACTAGACAAATCCACCACATCTCCCAGCTTGTTAGATTGTGCCCTCATTAACACACAAGCACAAAAAACATGGGGAAATGCTTGAACCAATTTATCATCTGCAGTTTTGATTTTTGGGTTGTCTATTACTTCTAACACACGAGTCACTTTACCAACAGCGATATCGTTCCCTAGTACCAATATGACTCCTTTTACTGGCAGTGTAGACACCACACCAACACGGAAACGTCCTGATACCAAGTCTGACCCTAAGTGGACCTAGTGTAATGGTACAGATACGTTTTTTGTCTCTATACCCTGTAATATGACATGCGAGCCACAATATGTTTCAGGGGACGAGGGTAAAGCATCAGTAACAATTACTGACTGGCTTTTGATCCACTTGTTCTCCAGTTAAGGAAACACAACCGGCAGAAATAAACGGAGCATAGAAAGGGTCCGGTTTCCCAAATGCTGAATCAATAAGTAGGTCCAACGGCCGAGGCAAAGACTGGACTAAACCCACGCGTTTTAATTTAGGGGATCGTGACAGGAACTGTTTCGGTTTATTTTTCAAAACCTGGCAGTCCGCAATCACTTGACCCTTTTGGTGACATTAAAAACATTCACGGATTTCGTACAAAGGCTTAGGGTCGTCAGAGGAAAAGCGACCCGAACGTGGCACTGATGACGTAATCGTTAGGCCTTCAAAACAAGGCGCACCAAAGACAGTTTTGTGCGTCAAAGCGTACTCATCTGCCAACACTGCTGCCTGGGCCAATGTCGCCACTTTCTGTTCATTTAAATGAACTACAATTCTATCAGGCAGGTTTCTTTTAAATCCTCCGACAGCATCAACTCCTGAATATCAGCAAAGGTGTTAGATTTGCTGGCTGAACACTAGCGATTAAACAGAGACTCTTTGTCCCTAGCAAACTCATCAAAAGTAAGGTGAGGGTTTTTTGTGGTTCCTGAAGCGCTGCCTAAAAGCTTCAGGCACCAACTCATAAGCCCGCAACACGGTTGTTTTAACTACATCGTACTGTAAACTATCTTCCAGGGAGAGAGCGGCTACTACTCCCTGGGCTTTCCCAGTCAATTTACATTGCAACAGGAGAGGCCAAACCTCGAGTGGCCAATGCAACGCAGCGGCCACATGTTCAAACGTAGAGAAATAGGAATCAACTTCCGACTCCCGAATTGGAGGGACTAAAGCATTTTTAAAAAATGTACATCGAAGTGGGCTTGATGATGGGCAGGCTGTGGAGTCGCACTGGAGCCAGCGTCTAGCTCCAGTTGTCAGATCCTCACCTCCATGTCGGCTTCTATTTCCATTTTCCTCATTTCTAAATTAAACCCCACTCCACTCCATCCGCGTGTCTAACATGCTCTTTTTCTTTTTGCTCCATTTCCAAGCGGCCAGCCTCACCTTTAGCCTAGCGGTCCCGTCTAAACGACCCGAGGCGGAAAATAAAGGGTTGAATCGGGACAATGTAAAGGGGGTGCGATCAACCCCTTCCTCCTTGCCGTCCTCCGACTTGGCATTGGAAGGTCTACCCATCCTCTCTCCTGAAGCCTCCCTCTCCTCATCTTTCAACAATAAGTTTTTTTCTCACTAAACCCTCCCTGACTAGCACCAAAAGCTCAGCCTTTAGGGCTTTCTCGGGGACAAAGAGTCCATAATGGTCAGCTATGGTGCAAAGGTCTACTATATGCAACCCCACCAACCGATCAACAGAGAGCGGTTCAATAAACTTGGAGACGGCTGAGGCAGCCATTTTGTACATAGCAGCCTACTGAACAGACGTAAACTAAACAAGTCACCCAAACTCACAACCTACCACCACACCTCAATCACAAAGAGCTCAGAGCAGCGGAGTCCTGTGGGTTTAAGGATCCCGGATGAGCCCCAATTATGTTATGTACGCCTCTTGGTGGAGGGAACGCAACACCCTGCTCCATCTCAACTCCCCACGGAGCAAAAAAAAGGCATGTGATTGTAGGTGCGAGTAAGGATGACAGAGGCAGAGAATATTACTGTTTACAGGAAATGTATTCTTCCTTCACGCGGTAAGGTGGGGAATAGGGGCTGGACGGAACCAAAGGAAGATCAAGTTAAAAATCCCCTCTCCTACCTTACCCGCACCTACAATCACATACCTTTTTTTCACTCCACAGGGAGTTGAGTTGTAGCAGGGTGTTGCGTTCCCTACTCCAAGAGGAGTATGTAACATTATTCTATGATATAATGGTGGTCTACAAACAAACGTTTAAGGTGCATGCCGCCACCTACTGTGCTGGAGTGTGTGGTCAATCACGGTTTACAACATTAGCTCCACATTTCTAAATTATCCTATTTAACTCAGTGTTTCCGAGAAACTAAAAAGAGCTCTACTACCTGGCGGAGCGTCGTACATTACGCCATTAATTTTCATAACGGGATTCGTAACTACGCCTTTTATAATATCTCTGACTACATTTCCCAGAGACCCGAATACGCATACCTTTTTCAAAAACGACGCTGAAAGTGACGTCTTTGTTATGCGACCTTTGGAGAAATGGCGAGCGGCAAAAAGAGTGCACTTCTCTCCTCTTTGGCGGATTATGGAGACGATTCAGAGGCAGATTCCGACCCAGAGGTAGAAGAAACAGGTAGATACTTTGCTTAACTACTGATACTGATGGCATAGAAATTAGAATTTTGGCCCCAAATCGGTTGCAACTGAGACGAAAGTGGGTAACCGGAAATCGCTTTGTGTAGTTCAACAATGTTGTTGGCTAGCTTGTAACAGTAACGTTAGCTAGCTAAAGATAAATACTATATTGAGATGTTAACTTTAACGTTACTGTTCTAACTAACTTTGTCCCCGGCACGGTAAACAAACACTGAATTGTCATCGTTATCTAGAAAATGGCGTTGTGTGAGCCTGTACAGAATATACTTTATAAAACGTAAGGCTAACGTTAGCTAGTTTTGTGTGGATGGAGGGTCATGTTAAGATGCCATCATCACCGGCTACTGTAGTATCTGAATCATATACATATAATTATGTTTCTATGATCTGAACTCTAACTGCACACTTGTTGCTAGATCACAAAATACGGAAACGTGCTGTACCCATAGAGAACCTATTTAATTACTAGAGGGCTATGTCGTACGTAGACGTTAATAGCTCAAGAATTGGGTAAAATTGCAGTCATTGGTCAGGGAGAAATCCAAACCAGTCTAATTGGAATGAATGACAGTAGAGACATACTCCTGATTTTACTTATGCAGAAATATACAAGTAAGGCATGTGAACCTAAAATATTTTGTATGGGTTTTATATACACTTTCTGAATTACGACTAATGTAAACAGACCATGAATGTCGAAATTTTCGTTTTCTTGGAGATCTGTGTTATTATGAGATACAATATCAGTACTTGTTGCATTTACAACTTGTCTAAGTCTTATCAACTGATTTCAGCAAGTATATGGCTGTGCATTGGCTGCATTGTTTGAATGGAATGTTGGCATATTGGCAGTAACGTTTTAACAATTTATGTAATCATTCCTGTAAAACAGTGTAAGCTAGCCAGACAATCTTATCACAGCACTGGCAAATCATGGTTGACCAACAGGGCTTTGAAACTAAGTTTTTGGTCCACCAGCCACTGTGGCAGGTGGATTAAGAAATCTACCAGCCACTCAGATTTTTTTTACCAACCATTAAGGTCACTCAATTTGGAAAATTTCAAGTACTTTGAAAGTTTCTTTAAGTGCAGTCGCAAAAACCATCATCTCTATGATGAAACTGGCTCTCATGAGGACCACTACAGGAAAGGAAGACCCAGAGTTAACTCTGCTGCAGAGGATACATTCATTAGAGTTAACTGCACCTCAGATTGTTGCCCAAATCTCAACATCAACTGTTCAGAGGAGACTGTGTGAATCAGGCCTTCATGGTCGAATTGCTGCAAAGAAACCACTACTAAAAAGACACAAATAATAAGAAGAGACTTGCTTGGGCCAAGAAACATGAGCAATGGACATTAGACCAGTGGAAAACTGTCCTTTGGTCTGATGAGTCCAAAAACTGCCATGTCTTTGTGAGACGCAGAGTAGGTGAACGGATAATCTCTGCATGTGTGGTTCCCACCGTGAAGCATGGAGGAGGAGGGGGTGCTTTGCTGGTGACACTGTCTGTGATTTATTTAAAATTCAAGGCACACTTAACCAGCATGGCTACCACAGCATTCTGCAGCAATACACCATCCCATCTGGTTTGCGCTTTGTGGGACTATCATGTGTTTTTCAACAGGACAATGACCCAACACACCCCAGGCTGTGTAAGGGCTATTTGACCAAGAAGGACAGTGATGGAGTGCTGCATCAGATGACCTGGCCTCCACAATCACCTGACATCATCTCAATTGAGATAGTTTGGGATGACTTGGACCGCAGAGTGAAGGAAAAGCAGCCAACAAGTGCTCAGCATTTGTGGGAACACCTTCAAAACTGTTGGAAAAGCATTCCAGGTGAAGCTTGTTGAGAGAATGCCAAGAGTGTGCAAGGCTGTCAAGGCAAAGGGTGGCTACTTTGAAGAGTCTCAAATATAAAATATATTTTTGATTCAACACTTTTGTGAATCCTACATGATTCCATGTGTTATTTCATAGTTTTAATGTCTTAAATATTATGGGGCAGCAGGTTAGCCTAGTGGTTAGAGTGTTGGACTGACTAGTTACCGAAAGGTTGCAAGTTCAAATCCCCGAGCTGACAAGGTACACATCTGTCATTCTGCCCCTGAACAGGCAGTTAACCCACTGTTCCTAGGCCGTCATTGAAAATAAGAATTTGTTCTTAACTGACTTGCCTAGTTAAATAAAGGTAAAATAAATGTAAACAAATGTAGAAAATAGTAAAAATAAAGAAAAACCCTTGAATGAGTAGGTGTGTCAACTTTTGACTGGTACTGTATATATCTAGGTGGTTAGAGCCCTGAATGCTGATTGGCTGACAGCCGTGGTATATCAGACTGTATACCACGGGTATAACAAGTTATTTTTACTGCTCTAATTACATTGGTAACCAGTTTATAATAGCAATAAGTCACCTCTGGTAGAGGTCGACCGATTATGATTTTTCAACATTGGAGGACCAACAAAAGCCGATACCGATTAATCGGACGTTTTTTTGTGTTTTTTTAATTACATTTTTATTTATTTAATTATTTTAATGTTTGTAATAATGACAATTACATCAATACTGAATTAACCCTTTTATTTTAACTTAATATAATACAATATAATACATAAATAAAATCTATTTTGTCTCAAATAAATAATGAAACATGTTCAATTTGGTTTAAAAAATGCAAAAACAAAGTGTTGGAGAAGAAAGTAAAAGTGCAATATGTGTCATGTAAGAAAGCTAACTTTTAAGTTCCTTGCTCAGAATATGAGAATATATGAAAGCTGGTGGTTCCTTTTTAACATGAGTCTTCAATATTCCCAGGTAAGACGTTTTAGGTTGTAGTTATTATAGGAATTATAGGACTATTTCTCCCTATACCATTTGTATTTCATATACCTTTGACTATTGGATGTTCTTATAGGCACTATAGTATTGCCAGCCTAATCTCGGGAGTTGATAGGCTTGAAGTCATAAACTTGCATGAAGAGCTACTTGGCAAATGCAGGAATGTGCTGTTTGAATGAATGCTTACGAGCCTGCTGCTCCCTACCACCACTCAGTCAGACTGCTATATCAAATCATAGACTTAATTATAATATAATCAACACACAGAAATACGAGCATTAGTTTCCGGATTTGACATATTAATGACCTATCATTTCGAAAACAAAACCTTTATTCTTTATGGAGGCGCTACCAGGAGACAGGCCAGTACATCAGGAGACGTGGAGGAGGCCGTAGGAGGGCAACAACCCAGCAGCAGGACCGCTACCTCCGCCTTTGTGCAAGGAGGAGCAGGAGGAGCACTGCCAGAGCCCTGCAAAATGACCTCCAGCAGGCCACAAATGTGCATGAGTCTGCTCAAACGGTCAGAAACAGACTCCATGAGGGTGGTATGAGGGCCCGACGTCCACAGGTGGGGGTTGTGCTTACATCCCAACACCGTGCAGGACGTTTGGCATTTGCCAGAGAACACCAAGATTGGCAAATTCGCCACTGGCGCCCTGTGCTCTTCACAGATGAAAGCAGGTTCACACTGAGCACATGTGACAGACGTGACAGTCTGGAGACGCCGTGGAGAACGTTCTGCTGCATGCAACATCCTCCAGCATGACCGGTTTGGCGGTGGGTCAGTCATGGTGTGGGGTGGCATTTCTTTGGGGGCCGCACAACCCTCCATGTGCTCGCCAGAGGTAGCCTGACTGCCATTAGGTACCGAGATGAGATCCTCAGACCCCTTGTGAGACCATATGCTGGTGCGGTTGGCCGTGGGTTCCTCCTAATGCAAGACAACCTCATGTGGCTGGAGTGTGTCAGCAGTTCCTGCAAGAGGAAGGCATTGATGCTATGGACTGGCCCGCCCGTTCCCCAGACCTGAATCCAATTGAGCACATCTGGGACATCATGTCTCGCTCCATCCACCAACGCCTGTAGTGTGGTTTTCCACTTTAATTTTGAGTGTGACTCCAAATCCAGACCTCCATGGGTTGATCAATTTGATTTCCATTGATAATTTTTGTGTGATTTTGTTGTCAGCACATTCAACTATGTAAAGAAAAAAGTATTTAATAAGAACATTTCATTCATTCAGATCTAGGATGTGTTATTTTTGTGTTCCCTTTATTTTTTTGAGCAGTGTATTAAAAAAAATGCCTTATTTGCATAAGTATTCACCCCCTTTGCTATGAGACTTGAACTTGAGCTCAGGATTTTGTCAAGGCACATATTTTGTTGTGGCACAGATATGGGGGAAAAGTACCAAAACATTTCTGCAGCATTGAAGGTCCCCAAGAACACAGTGGCCGCCATCATCCGTAAATGGAAGAAGTTTGGAACGACCAAGACTCTTCCTAGAGCTGGCCGCCTGTCCAAACTGAGCAATCAAGGGAGAAGGACTTGTTCAGGGAGGTCACTCTGACAGAGTGGAGTTCCTCTGTGGAGATGGGAGAACCTTCCAGAAGGACAACCATCTCTGCAGCACTCCACCAATTAGGCCTTTGTGGTAGAGTGGCCAGAAAGAAGCCACTCCTCATTAAAAGGCACATGACAGCCCACTTGGAGTTTGGCAAAACGCACCCAAAGATTCTGACCATGAGAAACAAGATTCTCTGGTCTGATTGAACTTTTGTCCTGAATGCCAAGCGTCACATCTGGTGGAAACCTGGAACCATCCCTACGGTGAAGCTTTGTGGTGGCAGCATCATGCTGTGGGGATGTTTTCAGCTGCAGGGACTGGGAGACTAGTCAGGATTAAGAGAAAGATGAACTGAGCAAAGTACAAAGAGTTACTTGATGAAAATCTGCTCCGGGGTGCTCATGACCTCAGACTGGGGAGAAGGTTTACCTTCCAACAGGACAACAACCCTAAGCACACAGCTGAGACAATGCAGTCGTGGCTTCGGGACAAGTCTTTGAATATCCTTGAGTGGCCCAGCCAGAGCCTGGACTTAAACCCGATCGAATATCTCTGGAGAGACCTGAAAATAGCTGTGCAGCTACTCTCCCCATCCAACCTGACCGAGCTCAAAAGGATCTGCTGAGAAGAATGGGAGAAACTCCCCAAACACAGTTGTGCCAAGCTTGTAGCATCATACCCAAGAAGACTCGGTGCTTCAACAAAGTACTGAGGAAAAGATCTGAATACTTATGTAAATGTGATATTTCAGTTTATTTATAATAAATTTAGGAAACATTTCAAAAACAGTTATGGAACTATTTAATCAATTTTAGAATACGGCTGTAATGTAACAATGTGGAAAAAGTCAAGGGGTCTGAATACTTTGAATGTATCTGCAATACAAAATACATGTGTGTATGTGTCCCATCACAGTCCCTGCTGTTCCCTAAGGTGTATTTTTGTTTTTTAAATCTGATTCTACTGCTTGCAACAGTTACCCTATGGAATAGTTTCATGTAGCCATGGCTCCATTTAGCACTGTGAAGATACCTCTGGTGGCATGTCTTGTGGGGTATGCATGGGTTTCCGAACTGTGCGCTGATAGTTTAAACGGTGCATTCAGCATGTCAATACTTCTTACAAAACCAAGTAGTGATGAAGTCGATCTCTCCTCTACTTTGAGTCATGAGAGATTGACATGCATATTATTAATGTAAGCTCTCTGTACTTTTAAGGGCCAGTCTTGCTGCCCTGTTTTAGAAAAAATAAAATTTTCCCAAAGTACCTCTTTGTGGCACCTGACCACATGACTTGACAGTAGTCCAGGTGTGACACAACCAGGGCCTGTAGGGCATGCCTTGTTGATGTTGGTAAGTAGGCTGAGCAGCTCTTTATTATGGACAGATTTCTCCCTGTTGTATCTACTGTTGCATCAACATATTTTGACCATGACAGTTTACAACCCAGGGTTACTGAAACTGACTGTAGCTCTTTAAGTGAAGTAATTTCACTCGCTGTAGTAGCTGACATGTACAGTGTTGTCATCTGCATACAAATACACTGGCTTTACTCAAAGCCAGTGGCATGTCATTAATACAGATTTAAAAAGTCGCCTAGACAGCTGCCATGGGGAATTCCTGATTCTACCTGGATTATGTTAAATAGGATTCCATTAAAGAACACCCTCTGTGTTCTGTTCGACAGGTAGCTCTTTATCCACAACACATACGTTTCTCCAGCAACAGACTATGATCGATAATGTCAAAAGC
Organism: Oncorhynchus mykiss; assembly: GCF_057628025.1. Lineage (NCBI taxonomy): Eukaryota > Metazoa > Chordata > Actinopteri > Salmoniformes > Salmonidae > Oncorhynchus > Oncorhynchus mykiss. The sequence continues at coordinate 13,009,072 of NC_143041.1, forward strand.
TGCACTGAAGTCTAACAAAACAGCTCCCACAATCTTTTTTTATTATCAATTTCTCTCAACCAATCATCAGTTATTTGTGTAAGTGCCTTCATGTTGAATGTCCTTCCCTATATGCGTGCTGAAAGTCAAAATGCTATATTACAGTAAACAAATTGAATCTGGTCAAACACAATTTTTCCAAAAGTTTACTACGGGTTGGTAACAGGTTGATTTGGTCAGCTATTTGAACCAGGAAGGGTGGCTTTACTATTCTTGGATAGCGGAATGACTTGCTTCTCTCCAGGCCTTAGGGCACACAGTTCATTGTAGGCTTAGAAGATATGGTAAATAGGAGTGGCAATATCGTCCATTATTATCCTCAGTAATTTTCCATCCAAGTTGTCAGACCCAGGTGGCTTGTCATTGTTAATATACAACCATTTTTTCACCCTGTCCACGCTCCACTTTTAAGAATTCAAAATTCTAATGCTTGTCTTTCATAATTTGTTCAGTTATACTTGGTAGTGTCAGTGTTTGTTGTTGGCATGTTAAAGGGAAAGCCAGCTGCAAAGCCTACCAGATGAGCTAAATGCCTTCCAAGCTAGCTTCGATGCTAGCAACACTGAACCATGCATGAGTGCACCAGCTGTTCCAGACTACTGTGTTATCACACTCTGTAGCCAATGTGAGTAAGACCTTTTAAACAGGTTAACATTCTCAAGGCTGCAGGGCCAGACGGATTACCAGGATGTGTACTCGTAGCATGCGCAGACCAGCTGGCAACTGTCTTTACTGATATCTTAAATCTCTCCCTGACCAGGGCTGGGCGGTATACCACATTTTACTATATACCAGAGGTGATGCACGGACCGATTTTGAGTTTTTACTTGACCTTCTATAATGGTGTTTCAATGTTTGATTTGTTAAATGTGATACGCATCTCCAGTGCATGTGTCATTTAAAAAATAGTTTACGCCCTTTGCTTCTTGAGTCATCTCATTCTTGCTGCTGCATGCTGCTAAACACAATAAGCCCTGTCACTCAAGGAGAGAGCACTTCCTTGCCGTTCACTCCAAATGGTCAGATGGATGCAAGAATGTTGGTGACATGCTGCTTTCCACAAGAGTTCTATAATTACACTATATTTCTGTATCTTACGGTCTAAAAACTACTGGTTGCTAGTTTGTTTTAGCAACACCTTGCTAAGAAAATACAATGTGTTCGCCTGCTAATGCTAATTGCAAGTTAGCAGGCTAGCTAGCTTGCTAAATGTACTAAGAGTCAGAGAAAATGTATATAGTTAGCTAATACTGCCTGGTACCAGTGCTGGTGTAGGCCTAGGTATGCAAGTTTGTGCAACATCTTATCAGAGAGGAATAGGCAAAGCATGAATATGTTGGCTGGCTAGCTAGCTAGCTACATGAAGTATGAACATGTGTAATGCAACATCTAATTAGGGTCACCTGGAAACACTGACAGACTTTGGTTCCTACCCTGTCAATCATTTCTCACTGGCTTATTTATTTGTTGTCATGTCAAACAACAATGTATTCAAGTTGCTGCCCACTATGTTCCAACTATAAGATTTGAAAAATTATCATATTTCCATCATTCCAACAGTTCAATTAACTAGGCCTAGATTTTTTTCCCCCATATCACGCTGCATGGCACAGTGTGGAAATTGACAAATGCTGAAAGTGCGTGTGGGCAAAAATAAGTTCAGCATCTCCACTTAGGCAAAAAAGATAGTTCTATAATGAAGAACAGTGTCTTGCAGGATTCAATAGTTGGAATTGTAAGAGTTGTTGTCTTGTCCCATTCTCTGCAATTGTCATTTTAATGGAATCCAGAAAGAACGAACAAAAAACCTGTCCTCAAACATTTACATCATAAGGTGCAAAGTTATGGTCAAAGACACAACATCCACATCAAATGTAATATTTTTCTTGATCAAATAACATGGAAAACTACTTTTTGTTCAGTATATATTTACCATCCTTACAAACCATTTAATGTACAGTGCATTTGGAAAGTATTTAGACCCCATAACTGTTTCCACATTTTTGTTACATTATAGCCTTACTCTAAGTAGTGTCTTCTGTCTGGCCACTCTACCATAAATGCCTAATGGGTGGAGTGCTGCAGAGATGGTTGTCCTTCTGGTAGGTTCTTCCATCTCCTCAGAGGAGCTCTGTCAGGGTGACCATCGGGTTCTTGGTCACCTCCCTGACCAAGGCCCTTCTCTCCAGATTGCTCAGTCTTGGTGGTTCCAAATGTCCAATCAATTGAATTTACCACACATGGACTGTAATAATGTTGTGGAAACATCAATGGTGTTGCGCAGCTAAGCAGTCGTGGGTAAACATGAAGTACAGGAGGGGATTAAGCACGTACACCTGAGGGCACCGTGTTGTGTCAGCTAAGGACCCTGGGATTGAACACCTCCCTCTGCAACTGGATCCTGGGCTTCCTGACGGGCCGCCCCCAGGTGGTGAGGGTAGGTAACACATCCGCCACGCTGCCCTCAGGTGTACGTGCTTAATCCCCTCCTGTACTTCATGTTTACCCACAACTGTTTAGCTGCGCAACACCATCATTAAGTTTGGTGACAACACGGCGGAAGTAGACCTGATTACAGGCGACGATGAGACCGCATATTGGGAGGAGGTCCGAGACCTGGCAGTGTGGTGCCAGGACAACAACCTCTCCCTTAACGCCAGCAAGACAAAGTAGCTGATTGTGGACTGCGGGAAAAGGAAGGCTTAGCACGCCCCCACAGGGCTGTAGGGATCAGGTCGAGAGCTTCAAGTTCCTGTGTCCACATCACTAAGGCCCTAACATGGTCCAAACACACCAACACAGTTGTGAAGAGGGTAGGACAATGCCTCTCCCCCCTCAGGAGGCTGAAAAGATTTGGCATGGGCCCTCAGATCCTCAAAGTTCTACAGCTGCAGTATCGAGAGCATCTTGACTGGCTGCATCACTCCTTGTATTATAGTCTCGTTATTTTGTTATTAGTTGCTTCTTTTTTTTTTCAGCAACTGTTTTCTACTTTTTAACTGCATTGTTGGGAAGTAAAGTAAGTTGGGCTCGTAAGTAAACATTTCACAGTAAAGTCTACACTTGTTGTATTCGGCGCATGTGACAAGTAACATTTTATTTGCTATCCGGGGGTCCTTGGGACATCCTTAACCCACTTTGAAGTTCACATTTTAAAATAGTTAGGTTAGGGTAGGGATGTCACAAGGATACCGGATTAACCTTTGCTGAGCTCGTTCAGCTGTTAACATGGTAGATATGTTTGTCTAAAATATCTATTGGCATAATGACCAACCAGTAAAGTAAGTTGAAAAAACTGTTTTTATTATAGGTACTTGTTATACAAGGCACACGCATTACGAAAATGTCAAAGAATAGAGGCTAACCAATCTCCACTTGATATTAGGTCAGGAAGCCGGCAACTGAATGCTGCTGTGTTTCCAACCTGATAACCAAGCTCTGTCATTCTGCAGAGGGCCATGGAGTAGGACTGGTGTCTGCTGCCTATGGAGAGGACGACATTAGCCGGATTGAGGATGGCGACGACAAGGCATCTGGAGACGAGGACAGTGGGGAGAGCTCGCGTAACTCAGTCAGTTCTCTTTCTCCTTCTAATTTAGTCAGTCTCTTTCCCACAGCCCCCTGCTAGAGGTATTTGTCAGCGGTGCCTGTACGAGTGTGTGTGGTCACACTGTTAACCATTTGCATTCTTGTCTTCATTAGGAAATGGAAGAGTCTGATGAGGGCGGAGACACAGATGATTATAAGGTATTTTAAACCCCCCGCATTTTGGTATGGTTTGTACTTGTGAAATGTTTGTTAGGGGTTCATGGGGCTAACCAGCATTGTCTCTGGGTGTGCAAAGAAAAGCAAGGATTTTGTTCAAATGATGATAGTGCCACTAGGTGGTAGTGTTGAGCTATAATGTTTTGTCTCTATTCACCGATACCAGTATAGAGCGGAATAAACAACATCCATTATTTCAAGTTAAGTATAGCTTGGTTGTGCACACTGGATGAAACACCTTTGCATTATAAACTTTGAATTATAGTTATCATGTTAAATCCGCACCAATAAGACCAAGCTTGATCAAGATGTGCCATTTATAGTGCAGCAGTCAGTGTATGAGTTGGAACAGCGTGTTCGATGGACTATATTCCAGTTCCTGCCACAGTGATTGATGCAGGTCAGGAGGGCTTGATGCTGCTCAAACAATCAATCATTACAGGGCTTGGGCCACATAATGCCATAGTATCCTGTGTGGGTCTGACAATTAGCAATTAACAATTCTATGATCAGGCCATGAATGCAATATGTCTGCAGAACTATAGCATTCCACAACATTGGGGGGGGGGGGGGTCAGGTAGGGAGGTGGAGGACTGGTGAGATGTTGTGTGCATGTGTATCTGTCAGAGAGGTAGAGTTGCTGTAAACTGATCCAGAACCTGCCAAAAGGGGGGGTGTTTTCACTGGCTACTACTTCTATACTCCCACGAGTTTGGTTTATATTTTGCTACTGCTGCCCTATACACCGGAGACCCACTATTTATTATGAGTTATGCCTCGTCAGCCACACCATTGACCCCCATTTTGTCCTAAGAGCTGAACTCTGTTTCGACTGCGTTGAGGTGCAACAGGCCCTTCCCTATGTCTTTTTCTAGTCATATAGAGTTGGTTTAGACGAGGCTAGTTTTTGTAAGAGATATCTAGGAGAAAGCTCTCGTGTGAAAGTTTAACATTGCTTACTGGTAATCTAGGGGAGTTAACCGAGTAGCAGTTCTTTCAAACTCGTCTCCAACTCTTAGCCAGACTATTGAGTAATGGCTTGGTTGGTTACACAGGCATGATTTATCAATCTGCTGTTTTCACTTATGGCCTGAAAATGCAATGGCTTTGATTAGATTGGATTTCATAATTCATTTTTTCATAGAGAAAGACTTAAAAATGCCATATCTGAGTTATAGATGTACTTTTGTGTCATATAACAGTAATAATGGAATGGATTTATAGAGGTGTTTCATTTATATAATGTAATGGAGATGTTGGGATTCTTTCATTGTGGCCTGCTTTCTTTTGAAAGGCTCGGGGTGGGCTTGGGCTAATGCCACAGACGAGAAGAACCATAGAACCAACACGGCCTCTCCCCTTTTTCAGTGAGAAAGCGATGGGCGGAGGGGTTGTCACCAAATGTGTCCGTGCCCTGGTTATCACATTTTGGCTCTTGATCGTGTCAGGGACAGAGTGGGGTAAGGGTTGAGAGAAGGGGGTTGTTTGATTGTATCTCTTGCCCTCTCTCTACCCCCTTGACCTGTGTTTGGCCCATAGTGAAGACGCAGTAACCCAGAATAATGGCCGTTTGGCCACGCTGTTCTGTTGCTGTATTTTAGTATTTTATTAGGAACCCCATTAGCTGCTGGGGTCCAAACGTGTTCAAGACAACACATCAAAACAATAGTGTACCTACATTACCGTTCAAAAGTTTGGGGTCACTTAGAAATGTCCTTGTTTTTGAAAGAAAAGAAAGAAGAAAAAAAAGTCAATTTAAAATAACATCAAATTGATCAGAGTTTTCAGCTGGGCTAACATAATTGCATTTTTTTCCCCCTAATGATCAAATAGCCTTTTAAAATGATTAACTTGGATTAGCTAACAACGTGCCATTGGAACACAGGAGTGGTAGTTGCTGATAATGGGCCTCTGGACACCTATGTAGATATTCCATTAAAGATCATCCGTTTCCAGCTACAATAGTCATTTACAATATTAACAATGTCTACCCTATATTTCTGATAAATGTGATGTTATTTTAATGGACAAAAAAATGTGCTTTTCCTTCAAGAATTTCTAAGCGACCCCAAACTTTTGAACGGTAGTGTAAATATACTGAACAGCAATATACATTTGAAGTGCATCAATTTCAAATATTTTACTGAGTTATAGTTCATGTAAGGAAATCAGTCGAATGAAATTCATTCAGTCCTAATCTATGGATTTCACATGACTGGGAATACAGATATGCATCTATTGGTCACAGATAACCAGTCAGTCTCTGGTGTAACAATCATTAGCCTCATGCGTCGCGACACATTTCCTTTGCATAGATCAGGCTGTGGAATGTTGTCCCACTCCTCTTCAATGGCAGTGTGACGTTGCTGGATATTGGCAGAAACTGGAACAAGCTGCTGTATACGTCAATACAGAGCACCCCAAACATGCTCAATGGGTGACATCTGGTTAGTACGCAGGCCATGGAAGAACTGGGACATTTTCAGATCCTTGTGACATGGAGTTGTACATCATGCTGAAACATGAGGTGATGGCAACGGATGAATGGCACGACAATGGGCCTCAGGATCTCATCACGGTATCTCTGTGCATTCAAATTGCCATCAATAAAATGCAATTGTGTTCGTTGTCCGTAGCTTATGCCTGTCCATACCATAACCCCACCGCCACCATGGGGCACTCTGTTCACAACATTGACATCAGCAAACCGCTCACCCACACGATGTCATACACGTGATCTGCGGTTGTGTGGCCGTTTGGACTTACTGACAAATTCTCTAAAATGACAGAGGCTGCTTATAGTAAAGAAATTAACATTACATTCTCTGGCAACCGCTCCGGTGGACATTCCTGCAGTCAGCATGCTAATTGCACGCTCCCCCAAAACTTGAGACATCTGTGGCATTGTGTTGTGTGACAAAAGTGCACATTTTAAAGAGCGAGTGACAGCAGTAGAGTTGCAGAGGCAGGCTGTACAACAGGGAGGCATGTTGTATTTGTCTAAGTCATGAGCTGGTTAAAAAAGGACTAGGACTCTATTCCACTGGTCGTTGGTACAGTAAAAGTTGAGAAACGATGTACTATAGTATACTGCCTATGTTCTGTGTCAGTAGCATTACTGTGTAAGTAGTCACAGGACGTTGGGCATTATATAAATGTGCAATGCGCCACCATTACAAATGTACCATATAAAAGGTACTATATTACAATACATACTACGTCATTTTTTGAATGTGTTGTAATATTGTACATTTCTATAATGCACAACATCCCTGTTGTATTGTTTTACACTGAACAAAAATATATAAACGGAACATGTAAAGTGTTGGTCCCATGTTTCATGAGCTGAAATAAAAGATCCCAGAAATGTTCCATACGCACAAAAATCTTATTTCTCTAAAATGTTGTGCACACATTTTTAACATCCCTGTTTCTCCTTTGTCAAGATAATCCATCCACCTATCAGGTGTGGCATAGCAAGAAGCTGATTAAACAGCATGATCATTACACAGGTGGACCTTGTGCTGGGGACAATAAAGAGCTACTCTAAAATGTGCTCTTTTGTCACACAACACAATGCCACAGATATCAAGTTTTGAGGGAGTGTGCAATTGGCATGCTGACTGCAGGAATGTCCACCAGAGCTGTTTCCAGATATTTTAATGTTAATTTCTCTACCAGAAGCCACCTCCAACATTTATTTTAGAGAATTTGGCAGTACGTCCAATTGGCCTCAACCGCAGACCACGTGTAGCCACGCCAGCCCAGGACCTTCACATCCACTTCTTCAACTGCAGGATGTTCTGAGGGTGGGGTGGACTGTGAAGATATACAAAAATGATGCATCTTCACAGTCCTTAGTGTGCCATGTTTTTTTTTTTTTCTTCTCTTTACTCAGATTTTACTGTGCTAGCTTGAATTACCTGATGTGGAAGAGTTAAATGTGTTCATGGCTCTGTGTACTGAACAAAAATATAAACGCAACATGCAACAATTTCAAAGATTTTACTGAGTTACAGTTCATATAAGGAAATCAGTCAAATTAAATAAATTAAGAGAAATATGCTTTTTGTGCGTATGTAAATTTCTTTGGGGATTTCTTTATCTCAGCTCATGAAACATGGGACCAACACACTTTACATGTTGCGTTTTTATATTTTTTGTTCAGTATAGTATTCGGGTTTTCCGAGCCTCTGTTCTGGACTTTGGGACTGAAGAGAACTCTAATGGCACGTCTTGTGGTATAAGTATGGGTGTCTGAGCTGTGTGAACAGACAGTTCAAACGCATCAATACCTCTCACAGTGACGAGTCGTGATGCAGTCAATCTGTCATTCATTACAGTGAGATGGAAATTCATTCAGAGGTTCAAAAGACCCTCTGGTAAGCCATGTCTGCACTATATCCTTCCTCCCCTTCCTCGCTCCTCCCATTGTTCTACTTAGTTTGGCCCTCTGCCCTCTTCAAGACAATTCTTGGATGTGTCCATGCAGTTGCTAGGTGACTGGGTGGCAGTGTGTGTGTGTGTGTGTTCTATTGCCACTGAATAGGAGCACTGTTTCTTTCTGCTGAACCTGTGTTATGCCCACAGTTCTGGCGAGGACAGGCCGTATTTTCTAAGCAGCTCACATCACCCCACCTCCTGCCAAGCCCCTGCTTTCACAAGAATGTCCTGAAACTCCTGTAGCCACATGTTTGCCATGATACCCTGAAGGGAATCTTATGCCAAACGACTGTTTTTGATATACATTTTTTCCAAAAAGATAAAGCACAGTTGAAATAATCAGGAAACCTCATTCAGTTTTAGCCGACCTGTCCCATCACCATGGCTGACAAACTAATATCTTATTGCAGACCATTCCGCTGCTATTACCCTATTCTAATAGTTAACTGTTAACGAGTGGTATAATTGGGGTAATTGATCTCTATCAACAGTGATGTTATGCTGCTGGGAAATGTTGACCCTCACATCCAGGACCGTGCATGGTTCTTTGACTGACGTTCAACCCCTCCCTACTCTCTCTGTGTTCTCTCTTTTCAGGAAATCCCAGAGGCAGAGAGGAAGGACCCCAATGAGTTGGTCGGTGAGTACACAAACAGACAAACGTGTTTAAGACACAGACACAATACAATACAAACTTGGGGTGAAATATTTAGACTGCGGCCATCAGCCGTTATATGCTCAGACTGTTACATTTATAATGCTATGGTCTAAATCAGGGGTTCTCAACTCTTACTCTGTGAGGTCCAGAGCCTGCTGGTTTTATGTTTTACCTGATAATTAATTGCACACACCTGGTGTCCCAAGTCTAAATCCCCAGTTAGACGGGAACAATGAAAAAGTGCAGTGGAACTGGCTTCGAGGTCTCGAGTTGCATTTGAGGGGTCTAAATAATGATTAACTACTATAGATAGCTAGCAGTACTAGGGTTGGGCGAATTCAACCTATGTCCATTCGTGATTATGTACCTATAAAGCGTTGACATACCAGGGGTACTCAACCTGGGGTCTGCGGCCAACCGAAACAGAATTGCCTTTTCAGAGACGCACGCGATTTAACTTCTCTAAAATGTACACCGTTTTTCCTGGCTTTAAACCCGATACAATTTTCTATCAACTTTTGAAATTGGGATTGAATCAACATAAAAGCCCCTTTCAGTGCAAAAACCCCCAAATCTAACTCCGACTGAGTTGGTGATTGTGTTGTAGGCTTAGGAGCGCATCTGAGAAGGCTTGTTCTATTTTAAGGGCACAAGGGGCTTTTCTTCCATCACCCATGATCGAAGAGTAGCCTAGATATGCATTTTAGATCAGAGCAGAGCCACTTGTAGACACGTGTACATTTGTTGATATTCTTTGGTAGTTAGTTACAAGCCCAGTTCTAACTCATTTTTGGTCAGAAATTAGGGAGTGTTTGCTTGACCACAACTAGAAATGTTTATCTTAGTCAAGCGAGTCAGAGGCTTTTTTTTTGTCTTAACTGTGTCTATTGAAACTGGAGTAAAGGTTGAAGTGATATTGATGAAAGACTTAAGTCGTGGCTCAAATGGCGCTTACAGCCCTTAATTTAGCAAATTAGTAGGCCATATCAACTGCAAACATTTCTGTAATCAGCGCTTTCTTTCCCAGCTGTTAACTAGGATGACTTGCAGAGCTCTTTATGGCCATTGCAAATCATGTGAAAGACGCATACCCCTCTTACTAACATTACATTATTGTTGCATTACACGGAACCCACACCGGCTGTGTGCCATCGTGCATAAATGTATTTTGTCCCCCCCACACCAAATGCGATCACGACACGCAGGTTAAAATATCAAAACAAACTCTGAACCAATTATATTAATTTGGGGACAGGTCGAGAAGCATTAAACATTGATGGCAATTTAGCTAGTTAGCTTGCACTTGCTAGCTAATTTGTCCTATTTAGCTAGCTTGCTGTTGCTAGCTAATTTGTCCTGGGATATATTGAGTTATTTTACCTGAAATGCACAAGGTCCTCTATGCCGCCAATTAATCCACACACAAAACGGTCAACCGAATCGTTTCTAGTCATCTCTCCTCCTTCCAGGCCTTTTCTTCTCTTGACTTTATATTGCGATTGGCAACTTTCATAAATGAGGTGCATTACTGCCACTGACCTCGTTCGTCTTTCAGTCACCCACGTGGGTATAACCAATGAGGAGATGTCACGTGGGTACCTGCTTCTATAAACCAATGAGGAGATGGGAGAGGCAGGACTTGGAGCGCTATCTGCGTCAGAAATATAACTGATTTCTATTTTAGACCTTGGCAACGCAGACGCAATAATTGAATAACACCGATTTCTAAATTGATTTTGCAGCACTCGTGCACACGACGTGAGAGGTTTAGTCAGCCTGTTAGGTAGGCCTATCTGTAAAAAAAAAAAAAATGTATGATGATAATTGGGACCTGTTGCAATAAGGCACGAGAACCTGAAGATTATCGCGTAATAACTCCCGACTAAAGGGCGGTCCATACCAAGGACAATAACTATAACGACAAAGAAAAAAGCTAATTCAAGTGAACATTAGCGTTCACACTACAACAATAACTACAAAAAGAGAACGGTAAGGAGAGATATAGTTTGGATCACTTTCAGAGGGTTTTTTTTTCTTTTTTTTGTCCCTCTGACGATAAAACATTTGACAATCAATCAAATACCTGGTAATGACCACCTGACTACTGTAAAAAGTATTGGATATTGAAAACATTGTTCATTACATTTCTATTTGTCTATTAAAGTTTAAATCTGCAACATATTTACAATAAATAAAGCAACGGCATTAAATAATTCTGCATCACCATTCCCCCCCAGATTTGCACACAGTAATTGTTTCATTCACCCACAGACATTACATGCACCAACACTGGGACACATAGTACATAAGGCAGATTGTTTAATTTTATTCCTAAGAGTTGTGTGACTGGTCAGATTTGCAGTGAAGAGAATTAGTGACCTACAAATGTATCAATTTGAGATGTTAAAAGAACTTGAAAATGACATTCCTGAAGAAACTTTGTGGACTCAGCTGGCTAAAAACATTTCCAAAGTATTTCCATGGTATTACTAGCGTAGAGATGTCTTCAGAAAAAGAGCAACTTGCTCCTTACATCCTCCTCTACCACGGAGGTCAGGGGCATATTTTAGGACTTTCCGAGGGCTCACAACACGTCAACATCTTTCGTTTTCTGGCTTTTCATGACACTCAATGTAAGCATTTAAAAAAAAGTAAATGAAGGATTGGCCTAATGTGAATATGCAGGACACGACAGAACAGTAACGCAGAGTACAGTAACGCAGAGTAAAATATCGTTAACAGTCAGAATCTATAAAACGTCTCATCGTCTGTCAATAGACCTTGTCTTTTTACTCCTCACCTGGTTGCTGCCACACACGCTTGATACCATCTGAACCAAATAAGTTTATATTGGTCTCATCAGACCACAGGACATGGTTCCAGTAATCCATGTCCTTAGTCTGCTTGTCTTCAGCAAACTGTTTGCGGGCTTTCTTGTGCATCATCTTTAGAAGAGGCTTCCTTCTGGGACGACAGCCATGCAGACCAATTTGATGCAGTATACGGCGTATAGTCTGAGCATTGACAGGCTGACCCCCCACCCCTTCAACCTCTGCAGCAATGCTGGCAGCACTCATACGTCTATTTCCCAAAGACAACCTCTAGATATGATGCTGAGCACGTGCACTCAACTTCTTTGGTCAACCATGGCGAGGCCTGTTCTCAGTGGAACCTGTCCAGTTAAACCGCTGTATGGTCTTGGCCAATTGGCAGCTCAATTTCAGGGTCTCGATCTTCTTATAGCCCAGGCCATCTTTATGTAGAGCAACAATTCATTTTTTTCAGATCCTCAGAGTTCTTTGCTATGAGGTGCCATGTTGAACTTCCAGTGACCAGTCAGTTTGAGGGAGTGTGAGAGCGATGACACCAAATTTAACACACCTGAGACCTTGTAACACTAACGAGTTACATGACACCGGGGAGGGGAAATGGCTAATTGGGCGCAAATTGGACATTTTCACTTAGGGGTGTACTCACTTTTGTTGCCAGTAGTTTAGACATTAATGGCTGTGTGTTGAGTTATTTTGAGGGGACAGCAAATTTACACTGTTATACAAGCTGTACACTCACTACTTTACATTGTAGCAAAGTGTCATTTCTTTAGTGTTGTCACATGAAAAGATATACTCAAATATTTACGAAATTGTGAGGGGTGTACTCACTTGTGATATACTGTACATATGAGATGAGTACTGTAGGATATGTAAACATTATATAAAGTGGCATTGTTTAAAGGGAATAGTGATACATTTATTACATCCAGTTTTAATGATTAAGTGGCTAGAGATTTGAGTCAGTATGTTGGCAGCAGCCACTCAATGTTAGTGGTGGCTGTTTAACAGTCTGATGGCCTTGAGATAGAAGCTGTTTTTCAGTCTCTCAGGCCCTGCTTTGATGCACCAGTACTGACCTTGCCTTTAGGATGATAGCGGGGTGAATTGGCAGTGGCTCGAGTGGTTGTTGTCCTTGATGATCTTTTTGGCCTTCCTGTGACATCGGGTGGTGTAGGTGTCCTGGACGGCAGGTAGTTTGCCCCCGGTGATGCGTTGTGCAGACCTCACTACCCTCTGGAGAGCCTTACGGTTGTGGGCGGAGCAGTTGCCGTACCAGGCGGTGATACAGCCCGACAGGATGCTTTCGATTGTGCATCTGTAAAAATGTGAGTGTTTTTGGTGACAAGCCAAAAATTATAGGGATAAAAAAAAAAGGGTTTTGTAAATCCTGGTGGATTGTAGTCGGATATTTTAAATAATTCTGAAAACAAATGTAGTTAGTCATAATAGAACATCAAAATTGCATTCACGGGAACAAAATAAAATGTGCAACACAAACAGTGTACAGAAACAAAATCTAGTCATTAGAAGCCAACACAGCCACACGCAACTTAGCATTAATGTTTTATTTAACTAGGCAAGTCAGTTAAGAACAAATTCTTATTTACAATGATGGTCTAGGAACAGTGGGTTAACTGCCTGTTCAGGGGCAGAACGACAGATTTGTACCTTGTCAGCTCGGGGGTTTGAACTTGCAACCTTCCGGTTACTAGTCCAACACGGCAGGCAGGGTAGCCACTAGGGGTAGCCCTATAATTAAGCAACAATCATTTCATTGTAATGCAGTTTTACTTTTTAACAGCAGTGATTTTTTTTGTAAGAGGATGTGCATGTTTATTTTGCATGCTGGTAGCCTAGAACAACTGCTATGGAAGTGAATGTGCACTACTGCCATAGTCTGTAGTAAAAGCATTTAGATTCTCTAAATTAGGGACCCCCTCTGATAGCTATAGGACTGCAGAGACTGTCTCAAATGTTTGCTTTTAATGACCTAGCAAATTCCATGACTTGGAGGTGAGAAAGCACAATTCTTCGTTTTTTTGTTGTATTGATATTGTCATTTCACCCCAATAACCTCCAAATGGCCCTACTCCTGAAACGAAACAGTTAATTGGGCCAGATAAGCTGAATTTGGCTCGGCCCGAGTACCAGTTGTCACTATGACAATAAACTCACCCTGAAAGCACTGAGTGGTCTGTGGTGTACCACGTTATTAATAGGCCTACAGTGTGCAGTAGGGTGCGTTGATCAGTTGATTGACAGGTGTACTGCCGAATGATAAACGGTCTGCTGGTGTGGATGCTTGCCAAACATTAAGTTGTATATTGCTTTTTGCTTTTATAAAGTGGTTGCCAACATATTTAAAGAAAAAGGATTAACGACATGTTTTCATTAACTAAATTAGTAAATTCTGTTTATTTCATCCTTCCACCAAATTATATAGTTTGGGCAAAAGCCAGTAGTTAGTTCTGAAGTTGCTAACCAAATAGGCTGGTCGTTAATGATATTCTCATGTTTTGACTCGTTCATTCCACGTTTCTTTGCTAAACAAATCCTTGGCATGTAGCTAGCTAGCAGAGGCCCAATAATGACGAAAGACAAGAACTTAAAAAAGAAGGATTTAATATTTTATTAATAGGCAACAACTAGCTGATTTGTCGGGTCAATAAGATGGTTATAGAGGATAGCTAGGCTAACGTTACTTCTCCTTTGCTAGCTAGCCAACTAAAGCTAACACACAATCACATCAAGCAGCTGAAAGGACAGCAACCTATGTGCATTTTCATTTGTTTTACCTTGGATATGTCACTTAATGATCTTGATTAAATGCATTATTTTGTGGAGGAAAAAACACTGCTTCAGTTAGGGATTCAATTTCGTTTTAACATTCACACCCCTATTTTCAACCTCATGCGGTGATTTATTTAAATTTTATTTCCCGACCCCGTATGGATAATTTATTTCTTAATAAGCTTAAACCTGATTAAACTTAGATTTTTCTATAGGCTATTGATAGTTTGTTTGTTCTCTCTCATTATTAGTCCTCTGGCTACCTTAATTTTGGGGGGCAATTCAAACAACTTTTTGAAATGGAACTCTGTTACGTTCATTGTTGAAAAAGCCATGTATAAAATGTTTTAAAGCGTAACGTTAGCCTATAGCCCAAAGTCATATTCATAGCCTATCGAATGGAGAGAGAGCGAAGGGAATATTGCCAACGTTTTTTTAAACCGCTAGACAAAGGATAGCTAAGAATTGTCTGTTTATAAAAACTTAAAACAAATGAAAAGGTTTAGGATATAGCCTAATGCCCATGCAACTGGCAGAGAGAGGGAAACAATATTTTCTGACTGGACATTTTGTTCTGCTTTGGTGGAATTCTCCGCTCTGTCTGGCCTACATTATTCTCTTGCGTTCTGTATATAACATATTTATTTAAATAGTCTAGAGCAAATAGGAATGTGTCACTTGTCCCTGCTGTGCACTGCGAAAACGCCAGTCAAGTTCACAATCGACGATGGCTATCAATCATCGGCGATAGACGATGCTGTCGTGATATCGCCCAACCCTAAGCAGTACAATACGTCTTTGTTTGTCTTCAGACGGGGTAATTCAGGTTATAAATGTGCCACAGGAAACGGTCATACACCCGTTGGGCCTGTGAGTCATGTGGTCAACTTATACTCACTTGCAGGTACACAAGCGGTGGGCGTTGGGGCAGCATTAGCTGACGGAAGGTGTGTGTGTGTGCGTGCGTGCGTGCGTGTGCGTGCTCAGAGCTAGGCAGGATATGAGTGTAACAAAAGCAGCAGGACGGCAGGAGAGAACAGGGAGTGGCCCTGGCTGATACACACTGCCCTACAGTGTTAGGCCATAAAACAGTAGTATGTACCCATCGTACCTTCACTTCCTCTACTGTGTATACTAGAGCCTGCTAATGCCAAAATAGAATGTCATACATGCTCTGTATAACCCCACCCCTTCGCCACATTACTCCCAACAAAACAGACAGGGAAATTGACAAAGCTTTTTGAAAAACACAGCCACTGTCCAGTGTCTTCACTCTGACTCATCATCATGGCCTGAGACTGTCACTGTACATTCCATCCCTGGGCCCATTCTGTTCCACTGGGTCGGCTTCTGTTAGGAGGAAATGTCACAGAGTTCTGGTCTAAAGGTCTCACGCAGTGCCAGGCCAGCAAGCAGCATGAAGATGGGCTTTGTCTGTTTAATGGTGGGAGTTGAATTGTCTGGCTGGCTGTTGAATGAGCCTTGAGCTCTGTCGGCTTCCGCTCTGGTCGTCTGGCAGTGACCTCCACATGTCTCACTGCCTTTCTCAATGCCGGTTTGTCTCACTGTCTGCCTGCCTGCCTTTCAATGTCAATTTTTGCAGCTTTTCTGTGTGTATCTGCTGAATATAGACTACACTCTGGACTAGCCCATGCAGTTGCCATATTAGAGCATGCGCAGACCAGCTGGAGGGTGTGTTTACGGACATATTCAATCAATCCTTATCCCAGTCTGCTGTTCCCACATGCTTCAAGAGGGCCACCATTGTTCCTGTTCCCAAGAAAGCTAAGGTAACCCTGGGTCTCGACCCCGCCCTGTGCAACTGGGTACTGGAATTCCTGACGGGCCGCCCCCAAGTGGTGAGGGTAGGTAACAACATCTCCACCCCGCTGATCCTCAACACTGGGGCCCCACAAGGGTGCGTTCTGAGCCCTCTCCTGTAGGGCCCTCGGAGTGTTATGTCAGGAAAATAACCTCACACTTAACAAAACAAAGGAGATGATCGTGGACTTCAGGAAACAGCAGAGGGAGCACCCCTCTATCCACATCGACGGGACAGTAGTGGAAAGGGTAGTAAGTTTTAAGTTCCTCGGCGTACACATCATGGACAAACTGAATTGGTCCACCCACACAGACAGCGTGGTGAAGAAGGCGCAGCAGCGCCTCTTCAACCTCAGGAGGCTGAAGAAATTCGTCTTGTCACCAAAAACACTCACAAACCTTTACAGATGCACAATCGAGAGCATCCTGTCGGGCTGTATCACCGCCTGGTACGGCAACTGCTCCGCCCACAACCGTAAGGCTCTCCAGAGGGTAGTGAGGTTTGCACAACGCATCACCGGGGGCAAACTACCTGCCCTCTAGGACACCTACACCACCCGATGTCACAGGAAGGCCATAAAGATCATCAAGGATAACAACCACCCGAGCCACTGCCTGTTCACCCCGCTATCGTCCAGAAGGCGAGGTCGGTACAGGTGCATCAAAGCAGGGACCGAGAGACTGAAAAACAGCTTCTATCTCAAGGCCATCAGACTGTTAAACAGCCACCACTAACATTGAGTGGCTGCTGCCAACATACTGTCTCAACTCCAGCCACTTTAATAATGTGAACATTGATGAAAAATGTATCACTAGCCACTTTAAACAATGCCACTTCATATAATGTTTACATACCATACCCTACATTACTCATCTCATATGTATATACTGTACTCTATACCATCTACTGCATCTTGATGTAATACATGTATCACTACCACTTTAAACAATGCCACTTTTATATGTTTACATACCCTACATTACTCATCTCATATAACCAATACCATCTACTGCTTCTTGCCTATGCCGTTCTGTACCATCACTCATTCATATATTTTTATGTACATATTCTTAATTCATTTACACTTGTGTGTATAAGGTAGATGTTGTGAAATTGTTAGGTTAGATTACTCGTTGGTTATTACTGCATTGTCGGAACTAGAAGCACAAGCATTTCGCTACACTCGCATTAACATCTGATTACCATGTGTATGTGACAAATACGATTTGATTTATTGCTTTAAAAGCTTTGAACATCTTCCCAAAAAAATTTGTTCATATTAACGCACGGTTGCTTTAATTTTCCAAAGAAAATACTCTTATCTTGCTATATCAAACCCCTGTTCAAGCTACTGTTATTCAGAAGTAGCTTAAGGCAGGCCTAGTCAGAGGTGATCATGCAGGGCGGGGCCTCTTGTGGTTTAGAGGGAGCTGTGATTTCAGACTAGGGTTGAATATTTTCCTGGTATTTTAGAATGATGAATCACTTTTCCACCTGGGTAACCTGGTATTTCCTGCCAAAACTGAAAGTGTCATTCAAAAGCATATAGATAGATAGATTAGAGCTTTGATTGAAAATTCAAGCCTGATGCTACCTGAGCCTGATGAGCCATACATTAAATACATTATGAGCCCTACACTAGACATTTAATGAGCCCAAGCCTGAAAAATCCCAAATGATTGTGCCGTTATCCAATACATATATGATATATAGGCTATTATATATGTGAAAAATAGGCTATTGCACGACAGAAAAACATAGACACCTAGATCTAGATATAATAGCCTAGTGCCATCACACGTTAGCTCTTCTTTCAAACTACCCGTGAGTTATATTGGCTGCTGCATTTAACATTCAGCAAACAAGAGCTCGTGTCCCTTTTCTAATAGTCTATTGGAATAAGAAATTATATTTTAAAAAAAAACGATGTCCAGCAAGCTGTCCTCGTCTAGATTTTCCTGCATGGGACTCCAAGAGCTAAGGAGCGTTTTTAAAGGAGAGAAGCCAGGTGCGTGCGTATTGCTCAAGAGACGAGCAATAAGTTAGAAGCTTATTATGCGTAAACTGTCATTCATTAGCTAAATATAAGGCTAATAGTGCATTAAATTTATTACCTGAAGGAGGTAGGCTAGACTTGCTATATATATCAGTCTTTAACAGGATTATCTATTTTAGATGCAATTTGAATGGAAGTGAGAGGGAGAGAGAGAGAGAGAGAGAGGCTGCGAGAGAGTGCTCGTGCGTTCACTGATTTTCAACCAGCAATATTTGAGTGATGGGCTATTTTAAAACTCTGCAGCTGCAATTGGAAAAAATTAAATCTTTACCACTAGCACTTTGTGACATCTGCTGATGTAAAAAAAGGGCGTTATAAATACATTTGATTGATTTTTAAAAATAAGGCGACCTCCCAAAACCAGATGGAGATGTGTAAATTAGACACGCATTCTGTCTTTATATTACTGTGGCATAGACTATGCTGCAGCAATTTGTAGTCCTTCCTTTCACAAGAACAAAAAGTTACCATGATGAGATGATGGGTCTACATGTGTTGTGATCTGCGCTCCATATTGAGATGGGCTGTCTGTCCCCACCCTGAGCGTTGATGATTCATCATGCAAAGAGAAGGCCGCAGAGAAGCCAGATTTAGACATCGCATATAATTTAAGTTCCATTTCAGGCCATGCTTTTCATATAAATAATTTATTTGAATTGACCGGTTTCTCGCAGTTATGTCTTCCGGGAGTGGTTTTGGGTGATCAATCTTGGTAACGGGTTCCTGATATTCAACCCTAATCCGGATCACTATCACTGTACAGTATGTCTCCTATGTGCCTGTTGCCGCACACACACACATGGCAGCCTGTGTTCATGGAAAGCAACACATGCTCATGCTAGGGCCCTTGACTCGTCTGACGTGCCTGGTCAGGTTTTTCCCCACCCCAGGCCTTGGTATTTTCTATTGTTCATAAGTGTTCATGCAGCCAAGTGCAATATTTGTGTTTTAGTGTGTGCTTGTCACCGAGTACATCATTTACTCTGTTATGGTTTCTTTCTGTTTACTCTAGTGAGTGTGCGTGGACCCCTGTCTGTGCAAGTGTGTGTACTTGCTCAGTTAGCCACTTTTTTTTATTTTTCTCAACCGTTTTAAAGCAGGGGTGTCGAACATGCGGGCCGGATCCAGGGGGAAATGAACTCAATATACTTTTAAAAATGACCTAAACCAAATTGAAACTGTGTAGAAATGATAATGGACCTATATTCCTGCAATTTCTTGAGCCATGTAACCACATGGGTCTAAATTAGACGTTACGCCAAATCCCATCTTGAAACTTTGAGATCAGGTTGGTTTCTGGGTCACGGTGCACAGTCAGGAGACCGACATTCATAGTTTGACTGTCCAGGTCGCTAATAATCACTAGACAGTCAAGGAGCATCGACAGTTCCAAAAACAATAGATAGAGGACAATGTTTAGCAAATTTTGACAGCGAGGATATATAACCAATTTTCAGTGTGGCCCTCCGGAGCTCGTTGACAAATGAATGCGGCCCCCGGGGCAAAATGAGTTCAACACCTCTGATTTAAAGCCTTATTAGATTGACGGTGCTGAGTGACTGTAAAATACTCTCCCGCTGAGGAGGCTCTAGTGACACTGAAGAATGCCTGGCCTGGAGTCAGAGAAAGGAGGGAAGAGTTGAAAAAAGTGGAGCCTTGTTTCTCTTCACAGGCCCCAACAGACACTCCCTGACTGGGTGTGGTGCCTAGGTCTCGTACCAGGACCAGATGCTCCGAACAAACAAACAAATACACACACACACAGAACAACTGTCAGCTTAGGAATGCACCAAACATGTTGATTCAATACTCACTGACTTTACAGACATAATTTCTGGGTTCACTTCTAAAGATAAAGAAGTAGCTGCTAGAATGTCACCGGCTTCCATACAGCATCTATATCTGTCTGTCGTCTGCTCCTCTGATTGGTTGTTTCTCTCTGTATCTCCGCCCCAGCTCTGTTCTCAGAGAAAGTGAGGAACATGTCACCCGACAAGATCCGGATTCCCCCTGAACCACCAGGGCGCTGCTCCAGTCACCTACAGGTACACACACCTGGGATTTGTCTTCCACTCACACCCCTACTTACCTTTAGTTATGTACTGTATCTTTACTTAACCATATTTCGACTCACCTGAACTTGCCTGTGCTATGTCACCACCACTCTTGCACATCTTACATACCTGTGAAATTCCTCTGTCTAAACTGGTCTGGTCACCTGGTCTAAACAACCATCACTTTCACATTTGTCACACTGGCCTGCAGTACCACCATAGTCAGCAGTGACACGGTAAGCTCTCTGTCAACAAGTAGCAGACTACTGGAGGGAGGACAGTAAGGGTGTAACGGCTCACCAAACCCACGGTTCGGTCGCTATTGCGGTTTTGGTTCACGGTTCGGTTTCTGCACAGCGGGGGGAAATGAAATGTAAACAGTTACTGTAGTTAATTTGAGTTTATTTAAGAAAATCCTAAGTTTTTGTATTGCTGATTCCACACATGATCATGAGTCATATAATGCCTGATGAGAGCACCATCAGGAATAACACTTTTGTATTTTCTTAATTGAAAACACACGATTACGCAACAGCACTATGTGCAATATATGTGTGAAATCAATATGTAAACATGGCTGAGACCTTGTATAGGCTTATGCCATAATGTTTTCTTACAAAGAGATACATTATGCACACTTGTGTGACTCGTAACAGGAGCGTGTGTCTGTAGCACGTACTTCTCATTTCCCACTCCGGTGTAAAATGATGGGCTGTCACTGTCAAGCAGCTCTCTGTAGCCCTGGAGGTCCATCCATCGCAACGCAGGCTGCATTAGCCAATTGACAACTTCATCTTTAGTTTGCTTCTATAGAGTGCGTAGTACCTGTTTGCTGAAATGGGTGCGGGTGGGTGAAGTTGGTAACGTGGCTCGAGCACTTTCACGAGGTGCTGAAACCCCCTATTCCTCTCAACGGCTGTGAGTGGGCGCATATCCATGGCTATAAACATACCTATCGCTCTTGTAATTTCTTTGGCCCAGTCAGATTTGGCCATGAAGGGCTGCTTGAATGAAGAGGGGAGACAAAGTTTTTTTTTTTCTTTTTTTTTCTTCTTGTTTCCGTCTTGCTCCGGTGGTAGGAATACTGGGGTGATGTTGGCATAAAAACATGCTTGAGGTGTTGGCCGCTGCATAGGCCAGTGCTTCCCTACTCCAGTCCTCTAGTACCACCAACAGCACACGTTGTTGTAGCCCCAGACAATAAACACCGGCTTCAACTCATTGAGGGTTTGATGATTAGTTGACAAGTTGAATCAGGTGTTCTTGTCTTGGGCAACAATAAGTGTGTACTGTCAGGGGTACTCGAGGACTGGAGTTGGAAACCACTGACATAGGTTATTCTTATTGAACAACGGTGACGTACTCACTCTGTCCATCGCCGTTGTAATCTACTGGGAAGCCAAAAATGTTCCCAAACTGGAGATTTAAATGATGGAAAATCCTCCTGGTTTATTGACCCCACCACTCGCCATCGTACAGAGCTAGTTCCACAAAAGGACCGTTTGAAATGCGCCAAGTAAGATTAGAATTTTGATTACAACGTGTGCATAGGCTCTAGTTTTAACGGAATTGCCGGAACAAAAAAAAATGATGCTCAAATTTACTTGAGGCACTGCAGCGTAGGCAGAGCCTATAGGCCTTGTGTTTTTATTTTGGGGATATATTTTTCATGTATTCATTCAGCGTCACAATGCGGACTGAACCAATGTCCACGTACCGAAAGGGTTGGTATGAACATGTGTACAGTTACACCCCTAGCAGACAGATACGGTGAGGGGAAAAAAGTATTTGATCCCCTGCTGATTTTGTTTGCCCACTGACAAAGAAATGATCAGTCTATAATTTTAATGGTAGTTTTATTTGAACAGTGAGAGACAGAATAACAACAAAACAATCCAGAAAAACACACATCAAAAATGTTATAAATTGATTTGCATTTTAAGGAGGGAAATAATTATTTGACCCCCTCTCAATCAGAAAGATTTCTGGCTCCCAGGTGTCTTTTATACAGGTAACGAGTTGAGATTAGGAGCACACTCTTAAAGGGAGTGCTCCTAATCTCATCTTGTTACCTGTATAAAAGACACCTGTCCACAGAAGCAATCAATCAATCAGATTCCAAACTCTCCACCATGGCCAAGACCAAAGAGCTCTCCAAGGATGTCAAGAACAAGATGGTAGACCTACACAAGGCTGGAATGGGCTACAAGACCATCGCCAAGCAGCTTGGTGAGAAGGTGACAGCAGTTGGTGCGATTATTCGCAAATGGAAGAAACACAAAAGAACTGTCAATATCCCTCGGCCTGGGGCTCCATGCAAGATCTCACCTCGTGGAGTTACAATGATCATGAGAACGGTGAGGAATCAGCCCAGAACTACATGAGAGGATCTTGTCAATGATCTCAAGGCAGCTGGGACCATAGTCACCAAGAAAACAATTGGTAACACACTATGCTGTGAAGGACTGAAATCCTGCAGCGCCTGCAAGGTCTCCCTGCTCAAGAAAGCACATATACATGCCTGTCTGAAGTTTGCCAATGAACATCTGAATGATTCAGAGGACAACTGGGTGAAAGTGTTGTGGTCAGATGAGACCAAAATTGAGCTCTTTGGCCTCAACTCACCGTGTTTGGAGGAGGAATGCTGCCTATGACCCCTAGAATACCATCCCCACCGTCAAACATGGAGGTGGAAACATTATGCTTTGGGGGTGTTTTTCTGCTAAGGGGACAGGACAACTTCACCGCATCAAAGGGACGATGGACAGGGCCATGTGTACCGTCAAATCTTGGGTGAGAACCTCCTTCCCTCATCCAGGGCATTGAAAATGGGTTGTGGATGGGTATACCAGCATGACAAATGACCCAAAACACACGGCCAAGGCAACAAAGGAGTGGCTCAAGAAGAAGCACATTAAGGTCCTGGAGTGGCCTAGCCAGTCTCCAGACCTTAATCCCATAGAAAATCTGTGGAGGGAGCTGAAGGTTCGAGTTGCCAAACGTCAGCCTCGAAACCTTAATGACTTGGAGAAGATCTGCAAAGAGGAGTGGGACAAAATCCCTCCTGAGATGTGTGCAAACCTGGTGGCCAACTACAAGAAACGTCTGACCTCTGTGATTGCCAACAAGGGTTTTGCCACCAAGTACCTAGTCATGTTTTGCAGAGGGGTCAAATACTTATTTCCCTCATTAAAATGCAAATCAATTTATAACATTTTTGATGTGTGTTTTTGTGGATTTTTTTGTTGTTCTGTCTCTCACTGTTCAAATAAACCTCCCATTAAAATGATAGACTGAATTTCTTTGTCAGTGGGCAAACGTACAAAATCAGCAAGGCATCAAATACTTATTTCCCTCACTGTAAGTGTATGATGTACTGAAATTGGCGGGGTATGAGAACAGATAAGGTGTGTGTCTGAGATATTGGTTTCTAGGTTGTAAAATGCCCCTCCTGCCAAAGTCTGAGAAGAGTTCAATGCCAGCTGCCAGACAAGCAGTGTTCTGCAGTTGTTGGTAAATGTTCAAGAATGTTCCAGACTGTTGGAGAGCAGAATCCTCCAGTGGGAGAATAACATCAACATGTAGGAAGAGACAGACAAAACATCTCAGTGGTCAGCTCTCTGTCAATCAACATTCCATCCCTCTAGATACGGTCTCTCAATCCTTACACTGGTCCAAGGTTTTCCTCAGAAATAAGTTGGCATTCTCGGTAGACATTGCCATCATGCACAGATCTAGGATCAGCATATCCTTCCCAAATCTTAACCCTAACCATGAGGGAGAAATATGCAACACTTAGATCAATAAATGTAGGTGTTGAGGCAGGTGAAGATGAATGTTTTGGTGAGTAAACAGCTCAGCACTTTATAGCATTACCTCATGGTGTGCGCACACACTTACTTAATAGGCTAGCGGTTCAGAGAGTTGGACCAGTAACCAAAAGGTTGCTGGTTCAAATATTCCGTTCTGCCCTTGAGCAATGCAGTTAACCCACAACTGTTCCCCGGGAGCTGACGACGTCGACTGAAGGCAGCCCCCCGCACCTCTGATTCAGAGGGGTTGGGTTAAATATAGAAGACACATTTCGGGTGGAATTAAATCAGTTGTGCAACTGACGAGGTATATCCTTTCCCTTCTCTTAATTACCCCTCTATCAGGTGAATCACTGATGAATCACTACCTTGCCTCGGGCTGCAACTAACACCAGCACACACAGGAAGGGCTGGGGACAGTTAAGACTCAGGCCAATGAGTAGCCAGGGTGTGGTCTGTATTGTTTTAGTATGCCTCATTATTGTACTGGCCCTCATTATTACCATTGTATCTCAAAAAATAAACATCTCAATACTGTTGTCCTACTATTTGGCCTAATTGAACTGACTGTTTTGAGTACTGTAGATACAGTAGTGCAAAAACATTCCAATCCTCCATCTTGTCCGTTTTAAGGCTAATTTATCATTGTGGATACCCCTGGCTCCAGTTGACAGGCCCAGCTCCCTGCGTCTCCCAGGAGCCTGGTTGCCAAGTATTGCTCTGAGGTCTCAGAAACTGCAGACACACAATGGCTCCATTCAGAGCCCTGTCAGTCAGATATACAGAACCAGTCAGACGTTTGGACACCTACTCATTCAAGGGTTTCTCTTTATTTTCTACATTGTAGAATAATAGTGAAGTCATCAAAACTATGAAATAACATATATGGAGTCATGTAGCAACCAACAAAGTGTTAAACAAATCCAAAATATATTTTAGTTTCTTCAAAGTAGCCACCCTTTGCCTCAACCATCTTCACCTGGAATCCTTTTCCAACAGTCTTGAAGGAGTTCCCACACATGCTGAGCACTTGTTGGCTGTTTTTCCTTCACTCTGCGGTCCAACTCATCCCAAACCATCTCAATTGGGTTGAGGTCGGGTGATTGTGGAGGCCAGGTCATCTGATGCAGAACTCCATGACTCTCGTCTTGGTTTAATAGACCTTACACAGCATGGAGGTGTGTTGGGACATTGTCCTGTTTAAAAACACATGATAGTCCCACTAAGCGCAAACCAGGTGGGATGTCGTATCACTGCAGAATGCTGTAGTAGCAATACTGGTTAAGAGTGCCTTTAATTCTAAATGAATCACTGACAGTGTCCCCAGCAAAGCACCATCACACCTTCTCCATGCGTCATGGTGGGAACCATCCGTTCACCTACTCTGCGTCTCACAAAGACACGGCGGTTAAAAAACATCTCAAATTTGACTCAAAGGGCAGATTCCCATTGGTCTAATATCCATTGCTCGTGTTTCTTGGCCCAAGCAAGTCTCTTCTTCTTATTGGTGTCCTTTAGTAGTGGTTTCTTTGCAACAATTCGACTGTGAAGGCCTGATTTACACAGTCTCCTCTGAACAGTTGTATTGAGATGTCTGTTACTTGAACTAATTTGGGCTGCAATCTGAGGTGCAGTTAACTCTAATGAACTCATCCTCTGCAGCGGAGGTAACTCTGGGTCTTCCTTTCCTGTGGCGCTCCTCATGAGAGCCAGTTTCATCATAGTGCTTTATGTTTTTTGCGACTGCACTTGAAGAAAAGTTTAAAGTTCCTTCATGTCTTAAAGTAATGATGGACTGCTGTTTCTTTTTACTTATTTGAGCTTTTCTTGCCATAATATGGACTTATCCCTATTTGGTAAAAGACCATCTTCTGTACACCAGAATGCCAAGAGTGTGCAAAGCTGTCATCAAGGCAAAGGGTGGCTACTTTGAAGAATCTCAAATATATTTGGATTGTTTAACACTTTATTGGTTACTGAATGATTCCATATTTGTTATTTCATTTCGTTTTGATGTCTTCTATTATTCTACATTGTAGAAAATAGTACAAATGAAGAAGAACCCTGGAGTGAGTAGGTGTGTCCAAACTTTTGACTGGTTCTGTATGGGTCAAGGCTGGAGTAAAGACCCTGGCTTCATCCTTTGGCAAGTTCAGCTGCCATGTTTCGCATCAGTTAACACACTGTAGGGGCTAAGCTAACTTGTTACGCCTCTCTACCAATTGACCAGTCATTTTGTGCTGTTCATACACTGGTAGGTTTGGAGGCCGGAGGTCGCAAGTTCAATTCCAGTTATGGACAACTGCACCTGGCTTTACTGATATATCTAGGCTTGTGATACATACACATCACAACAGAGGAACAAAGTGCTTGTTGTAAAAACTATACTAGTGGGGATTTGACTCTTATGTTATACTGATCAGATATGTTCTGTCAACAGGAGAAGATCCAGAAGCTGTATGAAAAGAATCTACATGGAGACTTTGACACAAACAACCACATTCAGAAGAAGAAAGAGTTCAGGAATCCCAGGTACACACACACACACACTAATTCATGCCACACACACACAGAGTTATGACCACGTCGATCATACGTGGGATGCTTTTCCAGATACTTTCGTTGACATGTCAATGTGTGTCTTTGCAGTATCTATGAGAAACTCATTCAGTTCTGTGGCATTGATGAACTGGGAACCAACTACCCTAAAGACATGTTTGATCCTCATGGCTGGTCAGAGGACTCTTACTATGAG
This sequence comes from Oncorhynchus mykiss, assembly GCF_057628025.1. Lineage (NCBI taxonomy): Eukaryota > Metazoa > Chordata > Actinopteri > Salmoniformes > Salmonidae > Oncorhynchus > Oncorhynchus mykiss. The sequence continues at coordinate 13,036,100 of NC_143041.1, forward strand.
GCACTGGGTAAGGAAGTCATTGGTGTGAATGTGTGCGGACAGGCATGTGCTTGTTTGTGGCTATATGTGCTTGCCAGTCTGTGGTAGTCCTATCAGCTGAACTGTTTTCATTCCCTCCCTGCAGCCAAAGCTCAGAAGGTAGAGATGGATAAACTGGAGAAAGCCAAGAAGGACAGGACGAAGGTGAGGGACACGGGCGCTTTTATTGACTTGAAGAGGGGACCTGAGGTAACCTGAATTCCAATACACACGTTTTCACCCCCCCACACACGCATAAAACAAAACCATGCCTGCTCTCCTCTTAACCCCATCCCCAACCTCTGTTTAAAACATATTCACTACATGGCCAAAAGTATGTGGACATCCAAGTTGAACATCTCATTCCAAAATCATGGGCATTAATATGGAGTTGGTCCCCCCTTTGCTGCTGGTCCCCTCCGCTCTTTTGGGAAGGCTTTCCACTAGATGTTGGAACATTGCTGCAAGGACTTGCTTTCTTTCAGCCATGAGCATTTGTGAGGTCAGGCACTGAGGTTGGGCGATTAGGCCTGGCTCGCAATCGGCGTGACAATTCAATCTGAAATGTATTCGATGGGGTTGAGGTCAGGGCTCTGTGCAGGCCAGTCAAGTTCCTCTACATCGATCTCAAAAAAACATTTCTGTATGTACATTTCTGCTGAAACAGGAAAGGGCCTTCCCCAAAGTGTTACCACAAAGTTGGAAGCACAGAATTGTCTAGAATGTCATCGTATGCTGTACTGTTAAGATTTCCATTCACTGGAACTAAGGGACATAACCCGAACCATGAAAAACAGCCCCAGACCATTATTCCTCCTCCATCAAACTCTACAGTTGGCACTATGCATTCGGGCAGGTAGTGTTCTCCTGGCATCCGCCAAACCCAGATTCATCCGTCGGACTGCCAGATGGTGAAACGTGATTCATCACTCCAGAGAACGCATTTCCAATGGTGGCAAGCTTAACAACACTCCAGCCGATGCTTGGCATCGTGTGCAGCTCCACGGCCATGGAACCCTATTTCATGAAGCTCCTGATGAACAGTTATTGTGCTGACGTTGCTTCCAGAGGCCGTTTGGAACTTGGTAGTGAGTGTTGTAACTGAGGACAGACTGTTTTTTTTAGGCGCTGCGCTTCAGCACTCGGCTGTCCCGTTCTGTGAGCTTGTGTGGCCTACCACTTTGCGGCTGAGCAGTTGTTGCTCTTTGACATTTCCACTTTACAATATCAGCACTTACAGTTGACCACAGCAGTTCTAGCGGGACAGACATTTGATGAACTGACTTGTTGGAAAGGTGGCATCCTATGACGGTACCACGTTAAGTCACTGAGCTCTTCAGTACAGGTCATTCTACTGCCGCTGTTTGTCTATGGAGATTGCATGGCGGTGTGCTCGATTTATTTATTTTCCCCGTCAGCAATGGGTGTGGCTGATATAGCCGAAACCACTCATTTGAAGGGGTGTCCACATACTTTTGGTTATGTAGTGTACCTGTTCAGAGAAAATAGCTTTGCCAACCCTGTACGTACGTTTACTCCTCTCCTTTACTGTTTTACCAATCACAGAACGGGCCGTTCTCTTTTATCAGTCTGTGTGTCAGGGGCATGTTGCCACCAGCAGCCTCTAGTTTATTCTCTCCACACACTTCCAGAGAAGTGTCCTGCCAAGAGATTAAGGCTCATCACAACACAATGTCAGCACAACCCAGCCTGGCTCCGCTCAGCCCTCTGCAGTATGAGTATGGTGAAGTATTTTGTCTCCTCTCTCCTCTCCTAGATTGAGTTTGTGACGGGCACTAAGAAAGGGACAATCCCCACCAATGCAGCAGTTCCCACCACCAATACAGCTACTACCACAGCTACAGGTACACTCACATCACACACAACTGTGTTCCAAATCAACCCCTAGCCCCAACCCCTAGACAACTATCACCACCAACACATCTTCTACTGTCACTGGCAGAGAGATGAGCCCCCCACACTCCATAGAAACATTATCATCCCTGGCTGATTTTAGGTTGTGACCTTCCTGAAAGAGAAAAAGGTCAAGATTATAGAGTATATCTGGTTCCCTTTCTCTCCCGTTCACTTTCTCTCTCTCTCCCGCCTCTCTCCACCCCCAGCAGAGGCTCAGAAGAGGAAGAGTAAGTGGGACTCTGCAGTGCCCGTGACCCTGGCCCAGCCCGCACTGCTCACTACCACGGCAACCCTGCCAGGGGTGGTCTCCGTGACAACCACCGCCAGCGGAACCAAGACCACCGTCATCTCCGCCGTTGGCACCATCCAGAAGAAAGCTAAGCAGTGAACCGGCATGGGGAGAGGAAGTGTGTGTGTGTGTGTGTGCGTGCGCATTGAGCTGTGTGGCTGTATTACTAAATGCAAAAAGAGGGAGGGTGAAAGAATGTCTTCAGACAATATGGATGTCACATGAACCTCTGCATCTCTACTGCCGTCGGTCTCTGGGATTGGATCTACAACATTTGGTCACAGGACTCAAGCCTGACTTGAGATTCAATGAGACAATTTTTCTGTAATTTCTGCATTGATATCAACATAAGGTTCCTGTTTCATCCAGCTCTCCAGTCAGCACCCTGTTGAAGTTATGCATTGATCTGTTTTTTTTTTCTGTCGACAAGAAAGTGTTTTGATGTTAGCTAAAGACTATCCATGGGGAAAACCACCCTACCTAGAAAGTAGCCTAGTTATGGCATAACTTGCTAGCCTCTTGACTGAAACTTGAGTTAGTTTCTTTATTCCATCCTCCTGTAAAATGGTATCTTACAGTATCAACCCACCTGTTATGGTACAGTATATATTACTATTAGTTTTGGGCTCTATAACATCATTTCCTTTCTACCCACAGTGTATATTTGTGCTATTTCCTATGTTCTGTGTTTTGACCATCTACTGGACAGACTATGGACATTGGCACCAACGTTTCTTGTCTCATTTTCAATGGCTTATTCAAAGAGCTTAGCGGAAATATTTTTTACAAATGTACATATATCACTGATGATGATGATGGTAAATAAAACAAACGTCATACTGCCTTTTCAATTGGAGTGTGTGTCCATTCTTGTTCGGTCGTCTTGGGTTCAACATACATCTTATGTATAAAATACAGTTTAAGTAGTATTTGATCATACAATTATTTTCATGCTGTTCTCTAAAGCTTTGAATGTTCTGTCCAGGAAATTAAGGAATGTTATTGTGTGTTATTGTGTTCCAGATCTATTGACTGCAGCCACTGGCCTGAATCTGGCCAGAGGAATTTCTGCCTCGCTGTCTCCCTTCCATTCGCTCTCCTCTCTTTAAATGTTCCCCTTCTGTCTCTTTTCTATCCACTACCCACGTTCTCTCTCTCCCCCTCTTTCCGTCCATCTATTTCTGTGCACTTTGGGAATTTCTGTGGCCAGGTGCGGTTGTGATTTACATCCATCCTTCACTTCTTCCTTTTCTTTTATCCCTCTCTTTATCGGACTTTAATTCCATCCAGCAGGAACGATAACACACCACCCCGCCCCGCAGTCTTCTGAAGCACAGTTAGAGGTCAAAGTTCAGAATCTGAGTCGTTTACTAGAGGAAGTCAGATCAGCTTACACTCAACAGATCACCATATCACCAATTGACTTGAGTGCTTGTCAACCTTAACCATATCCTAGGGGTTAAAGTTCTTCGTAACTGCGAAGGATATCTGTCAAGGTTTTTGGAGAGGTCGTTTTTGAGATCTGTACCTCCGGGCTGGTTTGGAGATGACAGCCTTAAACAGACAAGCGTGTCTAGAAACATGTCTGTTCACGAAAAGTATTCCCAAATAAATGTATTCTCAAATATTGCAAACTCAACCAAAAAAGAAACGTCCTCTCACTGTCAACTGCGTTTATTTTCAGCAAACTTAACATGTGGAAATATTTGTATGAACATAAGATTCAACAACTGGGATGTAAACTGAACAAATTCCACAGACGTGACTATCAGAAATTGAATAATGTGTCCCTGAACAAGGGGGGGGGGGGTCAAAATCAAAAGTAACAGTCAGTATCTGGTGTGGCCACTAGCTGCATTAAGTACTGCAGTGCATCTCCTCATGAACTGCACCAGATTTGCCAGTTGTTGCTGTGAGATATTACCCCACTCTTCCACCAAGGCACCTACAAGTTCCCGGACATTTCTGGGGGGAATGGCCCTAGCTCTCCCCCTCCGATCCAACAGGTCCCAGACGTGCTCAATGGGATTGATATCCGAGCTCTTCGCTGGCCATGGCAGAACACTGACATTCCTGTCTTGCAGGAAATCACGCACAGAATGAGCAATATGGCTGGTGGCATTGTCATGCTGGAGGGTCATGTCAAGATTAGCCTGCAGGAAGGGTACCACATGAGGGATGTCTTCCCTGTAACGCACAGTGATGAGATTGCCCGCAATGACAACAAGCTCAGTCCGATGATGATGTATTACACCGCCCCAGTCCATGACAGACCCTCCACCTCCAAATCGATCCCGCTCCAGAGTACAGGCCTCGGTGTAATGCTCATTCCTTCGACGGTAAACGCGAATCTGGCCATCACCCCTGGTGAGACAAAACCGTGACTTGTCAGCGAAGAGCACTTTTTGCCAGTCCTGTTTGGTCCAGCAACGGTGGGTTTGTGCCCAAAGGCGACGTTGTTGCCGGTGATGTCTGGTGAGGACCTGCCTTACAACAGGCCTACAAGCCCTCAGTCCAGCCTATTGCGGACAGTCTGAGCACTGATGGAGGGATTGTGCATTCCTGGTGTAACTCGGGCAGTTGTTGTTGCCATCCTGTACCTGTCCCGCAGGTGTGATGTTCGGATGTACCGATCCTGTGCAGGTGTTGTTACACGTGGTCTGCCACTGCGAGAATGATCAGCTGTCCGTCCTGTCTCCCTTTATCGCTGTCTTAGGCGTCTCACGGTACAGACATTGCAATTTATTGCCCTGGCTGGCCACATCTGCAGTGCTCATGCCTCCTTTCAGCATGCCTATGGCATGTTCACGCAGATGAGCAGGGACCCTGGGCATCTTTCTTTTGGTGCTTTTCAGAGTCAGTAGAAAGGCCTCTTTAGTGTCCTAATTTTTCATAACTGTGACCTTAATTGCCTACCGTCTGTAAGCTGTTTGTGTCTTAACGACCGTTCCACAGGTGCATGTCCATTAATTGTTTTTGGTTCATTGAACAAGCATGGGAAACAGTGTTTAAACCCTTTACAATGAAGATCTGTGAAGTTATTTGGATTTTTACGAATTATCTTTGAAAGACAGGGTCCTAAAAAAGGGACGTTTCTTTTTTTACTGAGTTTATTTTCTCTGTTAAGCTGCGTGCACTGAATTGACATGCATGATTGTTGATGACACTCCGATATTTAGATGAAGGGAATCAAATAGTATATAATGCGCACCACAGCGGCGCTCAACTCACACAGCAGTATAGCCTACTGTAGCTCTTGGCACAGTAATTGAAAGCCTATATACTTTATCACTTATTTATATAATCCTTCAATTGCGCATGTGGCATCGTTTTACAAATGCAGTTTTACAACCAGAGTTTCAAGCATGGTTTAGGCCAGTGGTACCCAACCTTTTTCGGTTAGTTTACCATCAACTGAATTTAGCTCTGCCTGCAGTAGGCCTACCACTGAAGTACCCCCTCGTGCATTTTACCAGTAGACCTCATGGGTCTTCTCCAGTACCCAGTGGATAGGCCAAGTATTATTTGCTACTATTTTTGACGTGTAATGTTATTAAAACAAAATCCGACTACTCCATAGTTATAATAGTTGACATATTTACCTAGTTGGCTTGTTTTCATGTGTTCTACGCAAGATAATATTCCTTTTTATTGTTTTTATTTTAAGTTTTTATTTTGAACACAACAAATCCAAAAAAACAGAACTATAGAAACAAGAGTACATAAAACCTAACAGACAGGGGTATTACATATCAAGATTCATTTTCTATTTGTTAAACACTTTTAGGGTGTGTATTGCTTTTTTGTTTTTACATTTACTGATCATTTCAAAATAATATATAAATTCTATCTTAAATAATGTGAAGAGGGGTTTGTTCTCTGCCCACTTCATTTTATGGACAAAGAATCTTCCATGAAAGAAAAACAAATGAACAAGGAAAGTTAAATCAGGGTCCATATCATTTGGTTCAAAATAAAACATAATATCCGAGTCTTTCAAATTAACATTAATAGTTGTTTCTTTTAAAATAAAATCTTCTAACTCACACCAAAATCTTCTGACATAAGAACAGTCCCAAAATAAATGGTCAAGAGTTTCTGGGTCACAACCACAAAATACACATTTGTTATCAATAACTATTTTAAATCTGTGTATAATAAAGGTATTTACAGGGTGGATTCTATGAATGAGTTTGTATCATACTTCTTTCACCTTAGATATACAATATTTACCTGACAATAACGGAACTTTGTTCCAGTTCACTTGTCCTAGGGCTGCATTCCAGTACATTTTAGCAGAGGGAATAGTAACATATTGACATAGTTTCCTTATATACATGTTATTACATTTGTAGTTTAAAATGTCAATTCTAATTGTATTGAGGCTACAAAATCCTCAACAGTTGCACTTGGAGTATTGTTATATTCTCCTAAAAGAAGAAAAGCACCTTTAGGGACAGCTCTAACAACACCTTTAGGGACAGCTCTAACAACACCTTTAGGGACAGCTCTAACAACAAGTTGATACTCCACAGGAGTGAATGCAACATTGCGTGTTCTAATAAGTTCTGGATAATCATATAGTTGTCCATCATTATTCAATAATTGTTTGACCCAAATAATACTGTTGTCATACCAGTTCTGGAAAATCAAAGACTTGTTTTTGTATTTTATGTCTTTATTTTTCCAGATTGTATACCTATGTGGGGAAAAATTGTGTTTGTACATGAGGTTCCAAGTTAGAAGTACTTGTTTAGGAAAGTTTGCAGGTTTAATTAGGGATTTTACCCAAATCAAAGTTACATTTGAGTAAGAATTCTAGACCACCAATCTGTTGGAACATTAAATTAGGGATGATATTCCAGATGCAATCCTTATTTCTTAAATAGTTTTGTTTCCATTTCATCTTAAATATTATATTAGAGGTTTTAATATCCAGAGCATTCAACCCTCCCTCACCTTGGGTGCCAAATATTACTGCTTTTCTAAAATAATGAGGTTTATTCCTCCATATGAAGTTAAATAATTTAGTATCAACCATTTTAGTTACTGACAGAGGAACATCCAAGGCAAGGAAAGTATAAACTAATCTGGACAGACCTTCAGATTTTGATAAAAGTACACGTCCGGATAAAGAAAGATCTCTTAATAAACAGGAGTTAAATATCTTTCCAACTTCCTCTACAATAGGAAATACATTTAAATTGGCCCGTTCTTTCTGATCTTTGCTAACTTTAAAACCAAGATATGTGATCACATATTTTACAGGGATAATCCTCTCGAGGCGAATTCAAATTTCGGGAGCCATATGAAGGAAATATGTATTCAGACAAGCATTAAATACACAACCGTTCTTAATTAAATCGCGGAAAAACACTTTTAAAAGCAGCTTTGGCAAATGTATTTTGATAGCATTTTTGGCCTTTGTTAAAACAAAATCGGGGGATCCAAGTTTCACATTGCCACCACGTGTATTTATATAATCCTTCAATTGCGCATGTGGCATCGTTTTACAAACGCAGTTTTACAACCGGAGCTTCAAGCATGGTTTAGGCCAGTGGTACCCAACCTTTTTCGGTTAGTTTACCATCAACTGAATTCTGCTCTGCCTGGAGTAAGCCTATCCCTGAAGTACCCCCTCGTGCATTTTACCATTTTACCAGTATGGTCTACTCAAGTAGGCCCAGAAGTCCTAGTACCCCTGCTTGGGAACCACTGGTTTAGGCGCAGCTGAGCAACAGAGTCGTGATGTGCAGTTCGCGAACGATTCGTTATTTTTGAACGACTCTTTTTTACTGACTTGAGAGTCATGATTATTTTATCTGAGTGACTCGTTCAGAAATTTTACGTGCGAGTGCCGGCCGCAAAGTGTTTTATAGCAGGATTAATACACGCTCCAGAGACGTGCTCCGACCACCGTTTTACATGTGCGCGCAATAAAATAGATCATGACGGTAGATAGAGAATACAAATACCGTAAGAACTGATAATTGATCGCATTGTGCAATTGATTATTTAATGTTATGATGGATAGCTTTTTAGAACCAAAACATACACAGCCTTTGCTCAACAAACTCCAACTCGAAAACAAATCGTTTATCACTCTCACAGCTATCAAGCGATGCAATCCAAGAGGACACTCTAGTCCTGTAGCAGCCACAGCTAGACCTCGTTTCAAATGTATCAAGAAATAATCTAATGTGTATGCCTAGCAATCTACAAATATACACTGTTTAAAGCACACCTTAATAAATAAATCACAAATGACAGCTCCAATAAACCACCCTATGCTTGAACGACATGTGAACGGGAGGCTCGTAGCAACATGACTCTTTCGAGTTTTCAGTTCGTCGGTAATGGGACCTGCGCGGCATTACTGGGCATTACTGACTCAAATGAACGAAATTAGTCGGAAGTTTTTCTTCTTTTGACTGTACGAGTCGAAAAGATCAGAGTAAAAAGAGCCGAACTTCCCATCAATCACTACAACATAACTCTTAAAGGGGCAATGTCGTATTAAAAGGGCAATGGCATACCTTGTCATAGAAACTGAATAATAATCATGTATAATTAAATAATAATAATGAATAATAACAATCAGGACGTTGTGTCCAATGGGCTAAATGCAGATGGACAAACAACACGCTTCAGTCTATTTACATTGTATAGCCACTATGCTTCATCAGTTGGGCTACAGGTGGTAATGCATAGGCTATATACATGGTCCAATATTTTAAAATACTTTGTACAATTTTTACCAATATGTTGTTGGACCCATTTCCGCAGGTGGAAATTATATTTTAGATGGTGTCAGCATGATTTTATTTTCATTCATTTTGGAGTAGAAGGTTATTTTGAAAAGTCCCCAGAACTGAGCTTCTCAGTCTATCTACATACAAATTATTCCGGGGAGGATCCCGGACCCCCAAAGCAAGGGGACTAGAAATGGACAAACTTGCAGTTTTTCCTAAAAGCATGATGGTCATGACCTTCTTACATGAAAGGGGAGGTTGTCTGGGACCAAGTTAATCAATCTGAGATTGACTAAAGTTTCAGTCATGGGATTTTTGTTGTTGTTGCTTTAACCTCTGTGCCATATCCTTTCTAAGTGTATTGAGGATGTCACAAGTGGCTGGTTTGTCTCTTGATGAGTACAGAGGCCTGTACTCATTAAGGGGAGTTTTGAGTGAAAGCCAATATGGTGGTAACATAGGAAGCCATGAAAGATAACTAAGACACATCCAAGGTTCCCTGTCATGGCATTTCAGACTAACCTTGAGACCTTGCAAATGAACAAACATTTAAGTGAATAGCTGTGGGTTAGCTGACAATGTCATGACAACAATGTGTTCCTGTGATGGGGCAGAAGTCCACGTGTTGTGTTATGGTCAGATAGCTAGCAACAATGAAAAGAAGCTACCATGTGGGGAATCGTACGTGTCTCGTTGTATCTTGTTATTGATACCATGTCTTGTTTTGACTCTTGTCATGTCAATGCTAATATGGCTAAATAATTGATAGCTAGCTAACCAACAACTTTAATGATGTATTTGAGAGCAATCAAGTGCTCTTTGTGCAAATGTATTTATGTCTTTAATTTGTTGTCAAACTATGTCAACAATCCTTTGATTCTATGCCAACCCCCGTTTTTCTCCATTGTTGCGCTTGGATTGTTTTTGTTGCTTAACAACCCACCCGTCTATATTGACTGAGTTTCCTGTGTTTTTCATCTCTTTCAGCTTGTCAGGCTATAGGGCCCACTGCCCAGATATGAATATGTCTATCAGGAATGTCAAATATGAATATTGAAGATGTCTGTCATGACAGACGTTGTTCGGGGCTACTGGCAAGCACTCCTGGTTCGCATCCCATCACTAGCTCGGCTTCCCAAGATACTCCTGAACACTAAAACCAGATGAGAGTGGAGTCTGTTGAACTAGGAACAGAAGTAAATAAAAACACTATGAGTTTCAATATGTCATTAAACTTTCTTCTGCTTGTGCAAAAACAATTTTTACTACTTTTCTCTTTCTCACCCTCTCTCAATCTCCCCTCTGTTATCAGTATTGTTATTTGTGGGGGTGGGGGGGGGTTCTCTTTCTTCCTTTCCCTCTCTCCCTCCCTCCTACTCTCTGTTGGCAGTGTGCTGAGATACGTCTGTACCACGCGCGCACCCACACACACACACGCTTTTGGCTGAGCTGGGCCTGTCCTTGGAACTGTGTGTGCGTGTTTCTGCACACAGGTGAGTCACGAGACGCACCCAATGTACAGCTAAGTGGTGACTCGGCCTTAACACTGCCTGAAAAATAAGACCTTTCATCCGGTGCACTGACACAGGGTTGACTCACAATGTATTCAGTGAATAAGAAGTCGAATTGTCTGAAACATTATCCACGCCAAATGTTGTGGGTATACATAACAACAGGCTAGCTACTGGTCTAAGAGATTTTCAGTCCATGTTTGGACAAAATGCACTGAAACACCAAGCACTTATTTAGCCTAGGCCTATAGCTTCAAGAATGGGTGTTCCACTCCTCCGAGAAACAGACCAAATGTCGCATTGGCAGTCTTTGTACCCGTTTTATTGAAAAAAGTTCCACACAAAGACTATTGAGCAAGTGCAATGATCTAAGAACGGGCGCCTTTGTCATGGAAATCCGAGGTTGGCACTAGACAGTGTGTTTCACAGAGCGCGAGAGTTGGAGTTGGGGACAGTATTGGGGACTCCCAAAAAAGCTCTAAACTTGGACATTCTGTACGCAATGACATTTTGACTGGATTAGTGTCAAATAGACTATGGTAGGCTTTATTTCGTCGAAGCCTGTCAATATCATGATTCACGCGCATCCCGTATGCGCCAATACCACCTGCCATCCGTAACGGACGAGTTGTGTTTATCGGTAACAAACTAAGTTGTGCAGCCTAACATTTTTAGAGTGGAACAAATGTGAGTATCTGTTCAAATCGGTGTTTGATTATGTTAAATTATATTAGAAATTTGCACTATTCAAAAAGACATTGAGGGAGATGCATTTTTTTTTCCCAGTGTGCTTTTGGCATGTCTAAATGTTTGGGATTGGGAGTGCCACCCGCAGCGGTCATTTCGACAAACAGGGCACAGTCAGAATCCGGATGTCGCATAACGTTTAGCTTTAAAGCACATGCGTGTTTGTTAGACATCTCTCTGAGAAAGCTGGCATACAATTAGTCTACTAGGCCTATATATTACAACTAGTATAGCCTTTTTATGTTTTTTTTGCTGGGCATTCAATATCATGCTTTTATAAAGTTGTTTTAAAAACACTCTTAGAGGTTAGAGGTTACTGGGTTGCCTGGCAGCTATGCCCTATCTGAGAAGAGTGTAAGGGTGTGTCACAAAACCAACATCCTTTTATTAAGTTCCCTGTTACCGCCACATTAGCCGGCCATGGGCTGGCTTTCCTGCAGGCATCCAGTGGGTCTCCTTTGAAGTTTCCATGTATGTGTCAGAGCTTAGTTGGGTCTAATATCCATGTCAAGCCGGTTTTGTACAACACCAGAAAGTAACAGGTATACTGCAATAATATGCACAATAAGTACTTACACATGTATACTGGACTGCAGTAAAGCTTTTCGTAAGAATGTCTTGGTAATATTGAAAGCATTGTTCAAGATTAAGAACACCCTCCTACCGTTGCTGACGCTAGAACCCTTGCACAAATTGAGAAGTTGTAGGAAAGCGACACCCTATAACTCCCTCAATCAAAAACTAAGGCAAAGTGATGTTTGTGTTGGCAACATTGCCAAAAACTAAGGAGAGAGGGAGGGAAGAAGGGAGTGGTGTTTTTGCAACATTTCTATTCCTCTGGAGAGGACTAAACCATTGTTTAAACCAAACGTTGTTGATATGAGCATGGCTGTGTTCTGTTTTAATGATGTCGTTTCCAAACAGTCCATTGTGGTGGAAAAGGCTGTTTTATCACCTATGAGTCATAGTATGCCAGACAGGAGTCTGAGTACTCTATGAGATGCAGTGCCTGTTCTCTCTAATTGCTGAATAAGCCTGTTTGATGGGTTTTCAGTCCCCTGTGGATCAGAGAGTCTCGGTCTCCTGAGTCTTAAGACCCCATAGATCTACTGTCTTGGTTTTGATCTGCGTCTCATGGGCTACGTGTGGACACTGGACAGTGGTTTCTCCAGTAAGAGCAGGTCTAGCCACAGGAGCTGTGTAACCTATAACAGCTGGTCTGTGGTCTGTGGTCTGGTCGGGGCAGAGCTCATATCCCCTCCAAGGTGAACAGTAACAGATACAGCACAGAGTTCATGCCTTTAACTCTTTCAATAGAGCTAATGGCAGTAAAATACTATAATGTGGTCATATGTACATATACTATATTTCACAGTGCATGAAAGTGCATGGAACTCTTTTTAACACACACACAAACACACACACACACAGTCAGAGGTTAGCCCCAGAGAGAGGGCAGTGTGCCAGGTGGGCATGGTGACTGGGTCTGGTGCCCTCTGCTCCCCCTCTTCTCTCTGGTCTCTGTGCCCAGGAATGCACATTACTGCACTGCCCGCTTTTCCATCTCATTTACTCCAGCTGCACGCACAGTTTAGGAGTGTGTGTGTGTGTGTGTTTGTGCGTTTCAAGTTCAATAAATGTTCTTGCGCTGTTTGATATCATGTCACTAATTAAAGTGAGTTTGTTTGTATATTTGCGAGGGAAAGCAAATCTCTGTACACACACACACACACACACACACACACACACACACACACACACACACACACACACACACACACACACACACACACACACACACACACACACACACACACACACACACACGGAGGTATGTAGAAGTCCAGTACTGCACTCCAGCTCTTTGTGTACTTTTGACTGTGACTGTTTCCCGTAGCCTCCAGACAGTGTTCTGTTCTCTGCCACTCCCATGAGATTGGGCCACAGAGGGAGGGGCCAGCTTCGCCAGGCTCAAGCCCACACAGGTGAGCCCAGCCTGAAAGGAATGTAGCAGGGAGGGGGGCACATTTAGAGGTGTGGAGCTTTGAAAGTAAAAACGCCAGGTGACATATAGAGGAAGGGAGTTATCTATACTGTTAGCTACTTACCTGAGCTTGAGACAGGGAGAGAGTGTGAGTGGGTGCAAGTTAGAGGAGGGATCAAATCTCAGCACACATATTTTTACACTCACATGCTCACACAAACACACTCGGTGGCTCTCACTCTCCCTTGTCTCTCTCTCATTTCAAGACTGTGACACTCACGCGCACAAACGGGCGCCTCACCTCCAGGTTCAAGGGGATAGGAGTCAATATTTAACGGAGCTGAGCAGAGAAGGAAGGAAGGAAGAAAGAAAGAGAGAGAGAGAGAGAGAAAGAGAGGGCGAAAGTAAAAGTGTGTTTCTCTCCTGTGCACTAGCATTAGAGATTCCTGGAAACGTGGAACTTGGACTTGAAGGCTCGTAAAGGAGGTTTCCCTCCCCCAGAGGCAGGTGGATACTAACTTTACAGAAGAGTGGAGAGTTAAAGAAAAGAGGATTAAGCTTTTCCTTATTTTTTTTGGTCAGACTTTTGGACTTGGATTGGGCAAGGCAGCCATAACAGGTTTGTTTGATCAGTAATCTCTTTAACTATTGGTATAAACTCAATAATTGTGCCCATTGCTTTCACTGATCTACCACTACTTATAGTTATCTACTTGAGTATTGCCAAATTCGTTTTATTACATTTATCTTTTATTTATCCTTATTAGAGTCCTATAGAAATATCTTGGGGGGGGGGGGGGGGGGGGGGGCATGGAAGTCCTGGCCACGACGCAGCAAGCAAGCAGAGGACTCTGCATGATAAAATAGTTAAAGCATATCACTTTACAATGCCTACGACCTGTGTTTTTTATTAGAGTGTATGTCACTCAAATCAAGGATCACTAAAGTAAGTTAGAGTAGGAGTCTGTAGCTCGACTTCTTACAAGGTGTTTTGTTGTTGTCCCTCTGACGTTGTTCTGCGTCTCATTCCTCCATAGTGAACCATGTTTAGACCAAAATGTGACACAAGTGAAGACGGTTATGGAAGAAGAATTCAGTTTTGCAGATGAAATGAACTCACAATAGAGGCTCTTTTTGCAGGTATCCACCTGCCCTTAGAGATGAGGATTTATACATTCAAAAACCCTATGCTGATTCGAAGGGATACAGAGAAGCATTTCATGTATTTTACTGCAATCAAACCATATTTGTGAATGGCTTGTAAGAAACGTTGTTGCCTAACAACATTCTTCTTCTTGCAGAATGTGTTTTTTTTTCCCCCCACCAACTACTATTGAGTACCGCTCCCTTTCTGGTCACATAGACCCAACTAGATTTACAGGGAAATTACAGTGTGCGTTGTGACAGTGCAGACCACAAGGGACTCTCGTTCTGATTGCAGCAGAATGAAAACCCACAGACCGAGAAAAGGTCCTGGACGTCTCTCCACTCTTGCACTCTCAGATAGCTGTTCCCGCATGTGTTTACCTGGTCAGATGTATTTGCCTGGCTTAGATGGACTGATGGTGTGTTCATGTAGTAACTGTGTTTATACGGGGCTGACTGAGTGCTCCAGGTGTGTAGTTGAGGGTTGATTTACCTAGCTGTCTCATGGAAGGACCTGGCTGTGCTCCCTGTCACTGACTGACGTGACTCTCCCTAATGATGTCATAACGGTTTAGGGCCCCTCCCTTTGTTGGAATGTTCACCTGGCCGCCGGGCATGTTATTTAAAGCAATAACTACTGAGCTAGCAATGATTCATGTGTTTTTAAAAATATTTCCCCCTGTCTTTCTCTCTCTTTCGGTCTTTACATTCTGAATCTGTCTTTTTTATCTCCCACTGGGCACAGATGTCATTTTAACGTATAGTTTTTAATTTACATTTGGTTGAGTTGTCAACTAACATGAAATCAACTAAACATTTGGATTTAGGTTAAAAGTTGAAATCCCTTACGATGACTATTTTTTGGAAATCGAATCAGTTTTCCATGTTTATTCAACGTAAAATATTTTAGTTGAAATTATGTGGAAACAACATTGATTCAACCAGTTCTCACCCAGTGTTTATTTGGATACAGTCACAACTTGTTTGTTCATTTTGAACCCCCTTTTCTCAATCTTGTCTCATCGTTGCAACTCTCCAACGGGCTCAGGAGAGGCGAAGGTCGAGTCATGCGTCCTCCAGAACATGACCCGCTGATCCTTGCTCCTTAACACCTGGCACCAATGTGTCGGAGGAAACACAGTTCAACTGACGACCGAAGTCAGCCTGCAGGCACCTGGTCCGCCACAAAGAGTCACTAGAGCGCAATGAGACTCCCTGTCACAGCCGGATGTGACACAGCCTGGGATTGAACCTGGCTCTGTAGTGACACCTCAAGCACTGTGATGCAGTGACTTAGACCTCTAATCCACTCGGGAGGCCCTTATATTTTTTCATTTAGACCAAGGTAAATTCAAGCACAACTTTATTGTTTTTTTCCCCTCAAACTCTTAGCACTTTTAACTGTCTCCATGAGAAAGTCTCTTCAACTTTAGACATTGTTCTTCTTTGATGTGGCTATGTTTAACAGTAGTTAACGGACAATCTTTATGGACCTTACATTCCTCCTCACAGTGAAGATATCATTGGTCCTGTTTTTCTCTCTTAGCCTACTCAACCTGGTCAGTGATAAATGTGACCGGTAATACCGGAAACCCACACACACACACACACGCACGTGCACACACACACCTGTAGGCAGCTCAAGTTCACGATAAGGTGCTACACTACAGTAAGTGCCAGGTCCTGTGTTTTCCTGCTCTGTTTTTGTGATGGTTGGGTCAGTTTCTCGCCTTGGGGTGAAATTCCTGTTCGGTGAGTCAATGGTCAAAATAGTGGGTGAGGTGGGGGTGGGGGGATTTGGATCATAAAACCCTCTTTCTCCTCTGATTCAATTACGAGCACATTCTGTCAGCATTCACTTCAAATGTGAGATTCCCTGTGGAGAAAATCTGTGTGGTTTTCCATGTCTATGATTGCTGTCTACTACTGTATAAGACTGCAGCTCCTTTCACACAACGTTTACATCAAACAATGTCTCTCCTGCTGTCTGGAAGAACATTCCCCTGGAATATCTCACACAGTTCCACTTCAGCGCTTCCCCGTTGCAATTCATTTCACCATGCCTGCCCCAACTCGTTTTCACAAGCTGATTCTCCCACTGTCTGAAGTTTGGCTGTGGAGGATCTGTCTTTAGTTTGGCATATGGATAACATAAAAGGGATTTGTGTGCTGCAGTCAGGGCATGGCAGGATATAGCTGGCTCTGTCTTGGATAGAGTGTGAAATTGCCTTTAGTTTCCATCTGTTTGATGTGCTAGGGATGTTTTTTTCGTTCGACGTTACATCTGCTTATTAAAGGGACAATCCGTATTTTAGTATTTTTTTCATTAGTCCACTGTTTAGACAATCCAACAATGTTTTATGAAGTGCACAGTGACACTTTGCTTCTTGAAAGTCCAATATCTTGAAAACTTGACTGCCGACATGTAAAAAGTGCATCAGTAGTGGACTAATGAAAACAATACCAAATATCGTTTTTTTGAGTGGATTTTCCCTTTAAGGAGTGTTCAGCGTGGAAGTTAGTTGATCATGCAGATAGGCTGAGCACAGATCCTTCTCTGAATGTGTGGATGGCTCACAGTGTCTCTCTGTTCTGTAGAAGTGTAAGGTCTCTGCGGGAAGCCCACAGAGAGACCTGAGCCAACCAGGGCCAGATGGTTTGGGTTACACCATAATATTTCTGTAGAGGAATAACCAGATACTGAGGTCACTGGAGGAATATGCAATACAGGAGGCAGATAATGAAACACAGGAGGCAATACTAGAGGCTGAAAGTCAACTTTCTTTAATTGATGAGGCTCTTTGAGTCAACTTGATGATACTCTTACCTGACCTCTCCAAGTAGAAGTTGCTTTAGGCACATATCTAGGATCGCCTTAACCTCTCCAAAGGAGTGAAAACGCAGTGTCAAGTAGCAAATTTAACCGAGAGTACTCCTACCTCACCAGGTCAGTGTAGTCGAGCCCGTGGGGGAAAGTTGAAAGGTCATAAACTGTGTGTGTGTGTTGCAGGAGGGAGATGGGGAGATGGACATTAAATCTCTTGATGGGGGTTGTACTTCTTGCTGTCCTCACAGCCAGTTGCTACGCTGAAAAAGGTGAGAATTATTGAATCAAGTGATTGTTACTGTGTGTCTCGTATTACTACAGTATTGACTCTTTCTTTGGCTATTTTAATATGTCGATAGACCCCGTCTTGTTTATGCAGTTGAGCAATAGGTTGAGTCATCTCTAACTGAAAATCAAATCATATTTTTCATTTGGAATTCTACTGATGCTAAATGTCAACACAGATATTCCTGCTATGCTTCTCTGTCCAATAGTGAATCACTGTCTGGCTACGAGGGCTAGCACCTGTTCAGAATGTATTCAGTCAGGGAAGGGCTGTGCCTACTGTCCAGATGAGGTGAGAAGAAACCACTACTCAAGTTGCCCACAGACAACGCTTACCCGCTACAAATATTTAGTGTGACCCATGTTTGTGTTTGCTTACAGATCTTTGATGGTCCCCGCTGCGACCTTCATGACAACATCATAAGCCGCGGCTGTAATAGCGCGGTGACAGCCAAAAGCAGCATGTCGATGGAAAGAGTAAGTATCACCATGACACTAATCCTTACTACACGGATGCATGAATTAACCGGTGTTCATTAGACTGTTGGTCTGGCTACCTCGGTAATACTGTCATACAGAACAGTCTGCAGCCGAACGATGAATGTGCAAGGTGTGCTCACAAGCAAAGGTGTGCTCACAAGCAAGGTGTGCTCACAAGCGAAGGTGTACTCACAAGCAAAGGTGTACTCACAAGCAGCAAGGTGTGCTCACGAGCAAAGGTGTACTCACAAGCAAGGTGTGCTCACAAGCGAAGGTGTACTCACAAGCAAGGTGTGCTCACAAGCGAAGGTGTACTCACAAGCAAGGTGTACTCACAAGCAAGGTGTACTCACAAGCAAGGTGTGCTCATAAGCAAGGTGTGCTCACAAGCGAAGGTGTACTCACAAGCAAGGTGTGCTCACAAGCGAAGGTGTACTCACAAGCAAGGTGTGCTTTTTGCTGAGGTTGGAGACACTTCTCTTTGTCCCCCATGTTACATACCTGATATGACACACCGAAGGTGTACTCACAAGCAAGGTGTACTCACAAGCAAGGTGTACTCACAAGCAAGGTGTGCTAATAAACAAGGTGTACTCACAAGCAAGGTGTGCTCATAAGCAAGGTGTGCTCACAAGCGAAGGTGTACTCACAAGCAAGGTGTGCTCACAAGCGAAGGTGTACTCACAAGCAAAGGTGTACTCACAAGCAAGGTGTACTCACAAGCAAGGTGTACTCACAAGCAAGGTGTGCTCACAAGCGAAGGTGTACTCACAAGCAAGGTGTGCTCACAAGCGAAGGTGTACTCATAAGCAAGGTGTGCTTTTTGCTGAGGTTGGAGACACTTCTCCTTGTCCCCCATGTTACATACCTGATATGACACACCCCTCCCTCCCTCCCTCCCTCCCTCCCTCCCTCCCTCCCTCCCTCTCGCTATAGAACGAGCAGATCGACATGCTGTTGAAGCAGTCCCAGGTAGCTCCTCAGGAGATGTCTATGACTCTGCTGCCAGGGGAGGAGAGGGAGATCGAGATGGAGGTGTTTGAACCAGCTAAAGGACCTCTGGACCTCTACATTCTTATGGACTTCTCCAACTCCATGGAGGACGACCTGGACAACCTTAAGAGAATGGGTGCTGAGCTGGGTAAGTTCCAGGTGAACGATGAGTCTGATTGTTACCCCATTGACCTCAGAGTTGTAGTACTGGAGTAGTCTGTGGTACTGATGTGTTCTGTTCCCCATACAGCTGCGTTGGTAGGGAAGCTGTCTGATGATTACACCATCGGGTTCGGCAAGTTTGTGGACAAAGTGGTGGAGCCCCAGACAGACATGAGACCATCCAAGTAAGAACTTGAAAACTATTTTGATCCTCTCTACACAGCCACACATCCAGATACAGATACACACATAGACCCAAAAGTAAACATTACTACGGTACCAAAATATCTGCATTTATTCACTACTCATACTCATGGCCCGTCCTTCTATCTATTTTGCTCCCTCCCGCCTCTCCCTCCCCTTTCCTCCTCTTCCTCTCCCTCCCTCCCTCTCTCCAGACTTGCCAAGCCTTGGCCCAACAGCGACCCTCCCTTCTCGTTCCGTCATGTGATCACTCTGACCCCTGACCTGCGGTCCTTCACCGAGAAGCTGCAGAAGGAGAGGATCTCAGGGAACCTGGACGCTCCAGAGGGGGGCTTCGACGCCATACTGCAGGCTGCAGTCTGCGGGGTAGGAGAGTTAGATTTACTGAGACGGATATTACCATTCAATGTCTTGTGGTTAGGGGACACAGGCGACCATCTTTGCTGTCCCGTCTGGGATGTTTAATTAGTTGAAGCTTGCTGTTTGATTGGTTAACTGTCGTGCACCGCTCTGTGTGACACTTTAAGAGCCTCCTTACACGTGTATAGAACTCTCTCCTTACCCCTTTTCTTCTCCGTCTCCCCTTTTTCCAACTGTATCTCTCGCCCTCTTTCCTTCTGTCTCTTTCCTCTTCCTCCCCTCCAGGAAAAGATCGGCTGGCGTAGCCATGCCACCCACCTCCTGGTCTTCTCCACCGAGTCGGCCTTCCACTACGAGGCGGACGGTGCCAACGTGCTGGCGGGCATCATGCCACGCAACGACGAGCAGTGCCACCTGGACCCCGAGGGGAAATACACAGAGGACACCAGGCAGGACTACCCCTCTGTGCCCACCCTGGTCCGCCTGCTGGGCAAACACAACATTATCCCCATCTTCGCCATCACAAACCACTCCTTTACCTATTATCAGGTAAGAACTCGGAAGAGTCACTGCTTACCTTACTATCCCTGACCCTAACCCTGAACCTTACTCTAACCCTACAAACAGAGCATCATGCCTATTTTCACCATCACCAGTCAATCATACTTACTGTAATGGGGGTTTGGCCACTGAGTTTAGCCACTGTCTGTTCTGGGAGGCCTGAAATACCTCTTAACTCCTCTGTAGCATTGCAGACAAAAAACATATCTTATTCATGTTTTGTGGGTTCTCCCTGTGTAGAAGCTTTATGAGTATTTCCCCATCGCTGAGTTGGGTCTGCTACAGGAAGACTCTGCTAACATCCTCAATATCCTGGAGAAAGCCTTTGAGGTGAGAATGGGCTTGTTTTACAGGTGTGGCAAATTGAACACATGAATTCAATTAGATTCTACTTGATGCCATCCCCTAAGGGCTATTACGTAAGGCATTGCCAGATGTCCTAATCATGCTCTCTGTCCGTCCTCTCAGAATATCCGCTCTAAGATCAGCATCCGTGCTGAGGACAGGCCTAAAGCTATAGAAGCTCAGGTCCTATCGTACAGTGGCAGTGTTGCGCAGGCTGGAACCTTCAAAGTCAAGCCTGGACAAATAGTAAGAAACACTTAGATGTCACACACAGTCTTGTACAACTAACCTTGAGGGGATACACAATTCAGTCCCATTTCAAAATCCTATTTCCCCTTTCCCCTATTTTCCCTAACCCTGAAACTGACCCTAGCTCCTAACCCTAAACCTAATTCTAACCCTTACGCTAATTGTAACCTTAACCCTAAACCCCCTAGAAATAACATTTGACCTTGTGGGGACCAACAAAATGTCCCCAGTTAGTCAAATGTTTGTTATTTTGCTATTCTTTGTTATTTTGCTATTCGCGCACACACACCCCACATGGTCGGCCATATTGGCTCTCCCCAGAAGAAGCAGTCCTCCATAGGAATGAATGGAATTCTACAGAATTTCAATGAAATGTTTCAATACCAAAATGTACTTAAGTATTTTGGGTTGTAGTGGGGACAGTAACATTACAACTTTCAACATATTATACTTTAAAGAAAATTGTTTTTTTGTTGTTTTCTCCTTTTATTTTGGGGGTTTAGCTCACATAATATCA